>NC_044310.1:113777673-114079532 GCF_007474595.2 Lynx canadensis
AGACTTTATCAGTGGCACCCCCACTTGTCTCCCTCTCGGGTCCATTGGTGAGATCACTGCATTGAACTCAGGTCAAAGGAAGGTGAACCAGGGTTCACAGCCTGGCAGGCAGGAGTCGGTAGTGGGGAGCATTTCATTTGGTCCTTTAGGGCTCATAGGCCAACATAGCATCCAACACGGAAGCACATTGTATACCTATTCTGTGTGTGGGAAAGACATATGGGTTGTTCTGGGCAGCACTTTCAATGATTGGGCTAAGAAAAGTGTTTATATCTGAAGTCTAGACACTGATAGATTAAATGAGGAAGCAGAGTGTCTATTCAGTACGGGGAAATCTGGAAGTCTATCTTTCTCTTCAACTTCTCAGGGCATCCATTGCCCATCCATTGTTCCATATCAGGACACGAATCTCTGATAATTGTTTTTAATTTTAAGTTCACGTATATATACTTACCCATAATATATTGCTAGATCTGAGCACCAAATAACCCTGGAGAGTAGGAAAGTCTGGTAGCATTTTAACATTACAGGTGAGGTGCAAGGATACAGAACTAATGTTTACAGACTGCAATATGTGAGAGCCATTACACTGGGTATGTTGTACATTATTATATTTAATATTTACAGATCTCTTAGCTAGAAAAATATTAAAGACTCTCTTAAGGACACACAACTAATAAGTATCGGAATCTAGACTATCACCACTCCTTGTATGTTTTAACATTTCCTTTGGAGAACAAGGTCAAGAGCTAAGGATCATGAGGATCATGACCTATAAGGTCATGCATTTGCTCATCCGAAGCTTAGAGATAGTGTTTCATGCTTTGGACAGACAGATTCATGTGTTGAAATCTCTACTTCTCAAACGTATGAATCGTTGCTGTCATATTTCAAATTTATTCTTATAAAAATAATAGCAATAAAATTATAGTGTATTGGTCATAATTTATTGAACACCTACCTCAGAACTGATGTTTTACATATGCCATGCTATTTTAATCATTCCAACAGTCTTGTAAGGTAGATACCATAATCTAATTTCACAGATGAGATAGACTCAGAGAACTTAAGCCATTTGATTATCAACTTACAGCTAATGTATGGCAAGGAAGCTGTATTAAAATTTATTTTATTCACCCACCTCTTCTTCCCCTTCTGTGCAATGATAAAACTAGAAATACATTATTTTACCCTAAAATTTTATGATTTAACATGCTGTCTCTCTATCTCTCTCTTTTTTTTTTCCCTATCCTCCCCTGAAGTGGTGGGGGATAGAGCAGATGGTTTCTGGAAAGTTTTCAGGCTTCAGATTCCCTTTCCATAAGCACATTCTGTATAAAAATGTCTGGTGTATATATGCTACAGCTAGTTCCTATTAAAGTCCATTTCAATCCACTTTCATAACATTTAAAAGTAAAGTTTATTGCTAGAGAAAGTACTCACTTCATAAGCCAAAGCAATCCATCTTATCTGAACTAGAGAAAATCAACGAGAACCGGAAGTCCAGATCAGGGATTGGGAAAACTAAAAATATCTTAGAAATAAGCTCGATCTCTGCTTAATTTTTGATGATAGCTATCTATAGCAAAGTCTCAAATGTGGAGGGACAAGACGAGTTAGTTTATGCCACAGGCACATGCAATTAAAACCTAAAAACAAAACGAAGATGAAATTCTCAAGCGGAAAACTATTTTTTTTTAAATACACAAAATCAATTGAATAGAAGATACAGCTTTAGTATCTTTGTGATGCCAAATTTTAGATGAAACCTGAAAAGGCATAGATTTAGGGCCCCCTTATCAGATTTTTCAGACTCCATTTCCTTCTCTTCCATCTTTCCTGTATGCCTACAGTTAAAGGGTGTATTTTCCTGAACCCCATTTTCATCACATCTTTGCCCTGAGACCTCCTCTCCCTCTAGCCATCTTGCCAGACCCCTCTTTTGGACACTTTAGACCACAGGACTGGGCTCAGCTCTTCTGGTAGCCTGAGAGCACCCCTTCATAATGTCAGCCCCACTCGTTCCTTCCCACTGTGTTCTTTTTTAATGCTTATTTATTTATTTTTGAGAGAGAGTGAGTGAGTGGGGAAGGGGCAGAGAGTGAGGAAGACAGAGAATCCCAAAGCAGGCTCCACGCTGTCAGCACAGAGCCCGATGTGGGGGTTCAAAGTTAGGAAACAGTGAGATCATGATGTGAGTGGAATCCAAGAGCGGGATGCTTAACTGACGGAGCCCCCCTGGCACCCCCTTCCCACTTTCTAATTGCATCTTTCCAATTGTGTCTCTTATTATTCTTCTCTGGTGCAATCCACTCACCCCATTCCCTCTTTAATTTTAAATTCAGTGCCCTTCGCAAGTCTACATATGTAAAATCTCTCTTCTGTATATTTTCTCTAATTTATTCAACCCAATTTCACCTCTCCTTTTCCTAGAACTGTCTGTTCCTGTCTCCCAATCCTTCTCAGATCACAACACACAATGATTTTGTTTGTACCATGTAGGATGAGGTTGCTTACTCACTGGGACTGGACTTCTCCCCAGACCCTCTCCGCTAGCTCCAAGGGCTGAGAATCAGTGGCTGTATGTAAAAATAGCCTCCTCTTTCCCATAATCCAGCAGTCAAGAAGCTCTGTTTTCTGGGATTGGTGATCATAACTGGGGAACCAAAAACCGGGTATATAGTGTGGTAAGAATGCCTATTTTAACAGTGAAAGAAATGCTTAGAGGAAAAGGAGGTCTGACATTTTGATTCTGGTATTTTGATCTGGCCACTTCAATACTGTATGGAACAGGAGTATTTGACACAGTGCATTAATAGGTAATTCTGATGCGGTGACATTTTGCCTCAGTCTAAAAAGACACAAACTCATTTGATTTACAAACTTAAAAGTTGCCAAGCCATGCATGTTAACAGACATTCTCATTCCCCTCTTTCAAGACTCACAGAACTCAAATATTCCGCTTGCTGGACAGAGGTGCTCTGGCTGTCACTGAGTACATATGGGGTAAGACTGGGACGTCCCACACACCAGACCTGGCCAATCCCTGAACTAAAAGCACTGATTTTGTCCTTTCACGGAAACCACAGTCTTACAAAGTGGGGTGTTCCTGTGACCCAGCTTATGGTCGTTATGGGGTATCACCATCAGGCTCCCTCCTGCAGGATTCAACATCTCATTTTTACAAGTTATTCAGAGACACCTCACTCACATTCATATTCAATATTTAAAAAATTTTTAATGTAAGGACCATTGTACTACCTGTAGTCCAGCACTGCCTTCTCCTCATTAATACCTATGGACATGGTTTGAGTAAGTAGGCTATCTATCTGACCAAACAATGCCTTCAATTTTCCAATGGACTTAGGCTTTTGCCTTATTTTCTTTAAATCTGATTGGATATTCTGACCTATGTTAATAGTGGAGACCTTGAGACTTTTTCTTATTTTATATATATATAAAATATATATATATTATATATATATATATATATTTTTTTTTTTTTTTTTTCCCCAATGTATGCTGTAGGATATGGTTGTGACTTGAATGGATGGATATTCTACAGCCAGTTACCAATTGTGCAACTGTCTTATCTTCTTATATTCAGGGCTTCCTTTGGTTTGGCTTGCATTCACTTTTGGGGTCAGTCTGCAGAGGCCTTCCTCTCTTATCACTTTCTGTGTTCAGACTACAGGCGAGAAAAATCCCTCTCCCTGGTGCTTATCATGGCTTCTCTTTCCCAGTGATTGCAGACACAAAGGATCCCGATGCTCCTATCGCTCACTGGAAACACAGCTGGGAAATCTGCAGAGCCCTGAATATCTTATCTGAGGCACTACTAACAGATAAGTGGTCCTGAGGTGCACCTAAGGCCCAATTCGAGAAGACGCTAAAAAAAAAAAAAAACAAAAAAAAAACAAAACCTAGCTGGGTTTAATGAAGGCCCTGATTTAGGGACCCTGGCCACTTCTCAAGGGCACACGGGGACATGAAGGCTTTACACTGAGGCCTGACTCTTGAAATCTTGTTATTTTGTTCATGTGAAAAGGAGTCCTCAAAATGGTCAGATAGCCAGATTCACATGTTTATCTTGTATTTCTTCATTTAAAGCACTAGGAAGTCAGCAAGGTAGAATGGGTAAGATACCAGCTTCCAAGTCACAAGATCCTAGTTTGAATCAATTCATTTCAAGCCCTACTTCCAGGCTGTAAAATCTCCTTTAGACCAGGTAGGCAGGCCCCCTGTCCCAGGTCCCATGGTCTCTAGGGAACCTGCTGTGGTGTTCCTTTTCAGGGGTTCCTCCCTGAAGATGCAGACTCTGCGCAGGCAGTGAGCTCACTAGGAGCCTGGACTGCACCACCCCCCGCACCCCCACACTGTGTCCATCCTAGTCTAGACCATCATTCTCTCAGGTAATGGGATCTGAGAATTCCCTGATCAAATGGCCCCCAACCCACTTCCTGGGTCTGTACAGGCCTCTCCCAGGCTCATCCTCCTCAAATAAGATGGGCCAGGCCACAAGACCAGTGTGGGTACGAGCAAGGGTCAGCTGAGCATTGGGGGAAGCATGATCAGAGTCTGGAAATAGAAGCTGTGCCCAGTCGGAAGGGAAGAGTGTGCCGTGTACCTCGTGTTCTGATTTGAACCTAGACTTCCATGTTGTTTTGAAAGTATGTTTGTTAACAGAGGAGGAGAGAGCACAAGTTAATTCACAGTTTGTTGATATGATTTATAGCCTTCATACATGTACACATATGGTACAGCGTGATAGCATTTATAATTTTGCCCCAGGCCACATTATTGTCAGGGAAAATATTGCCTCACTGCAGGGCTTGAAGGCAATTGATTAATCGCTGTGGACCACAATTCTCTCATCTATAAAATGGGACAATAATACCTACAATGTGCTTGAAGTTAGTTTTATAGTACTTATAACAACACAGAACATATATTAACTGATCAGTTAATAATATTTATTAATCTTCTATTCCAAACTAAAACTCAGTCTTGGAAGTAAAAACAAAACACAAAGCAAACAAATCAAAACAAAAAAATACTTCAATACCTGGATTTTAATAAAATTCTATTATATCCGGGGCGCCTGTGGGGCTCAGTTGGTTAAGCATCCGACTTGAGCTCAGGTCATGATCTCACAGTTCATGAATTTGAGCTCCACGTCATCGGGCTCTGTGCTGACAGTTCAGAGTCTGGAGCCTGCTTCAGATTCTGTCTCCCTCTCTCTCTGCTCCTCCCCTGCTCGCTCGCTCTCTCTCTCTCTCTCAAAAATAAATAAACCTTTAAAAAATTCAATTAGAGGCACCTAGGTGAATCAGTCAGTTAAACGTCTGACTTCAGCTCAGGTCGTGATCTCATGGCTTGTGAGTTTGAGCCCCGCACTGGGCTCTGTGCTGGAGCCTGCTTCAGATTCTGTCTCCGTCTCTGTCTCTGTCTCTCTCTCTACCCCTCCTCTGCTTGCACTCTCTCTCTCTCTTAAAAATTAATAAACATTAAAAAAATGTAAAAAAACTCAGTTATATCCACTTATGCATGTCTTGTTATTCTTTTTAAAAGGTTGTCTTCTGGGGCGCCTGGGTGGCACAGTCGGTTAAGCGTCCGACTTCAGCCAGGTCACGATCTCAAGGTCCGGGAGTTCGAGCCCCGCGTCAGGCTCTGGGCTGATGGCTCAGAGCCTGGAGCCTGTTTCCGATTCTGTGTCTCCCTCTCTCTCTGACCCTCCCCCGTTCATGCTCTGTCTCTCTCTGTCCCAAAAATAAATAAACGTTGAAAAAAAAAAATTAAAAAAATAAATAAATAAAAGGTTGTCTTCTTTCTTGACTGTTTCAAAGTGAAAACAGTATTGATAGTCACCAAATGCTGACTTACTCCTGTCTGTGCCCATATCTATCAATCAAAAGAAAGAGTAATTCAACTAGTGTGGGGCAGCACGTGGGGCTCCAAGCTCACCCAGTAAAAGACAAGCCAATCTCCTTTTAAATACGATTCATTTGCTTTGAAGAATTGGGCTCGATCTTGACATAAACAGAAGTTTTCCCCTCCATCTAGACACGATCCTCCCCACCACCGCAGACCCAGAATCTTCCTGAGAAGCCTCCCTTGGATTGCCAGGCAGTATTAGAAGCTGCCTATTTTATAAAGTGCCAGAAACTAAGTTGCATTACGTTTTCCCTCTGCTCCTGGGTATTCTACTTTTTCTTCTTAAACACAGTTTGCTTGCCAGGAGCATTTTCCCCCAATTCTCCCAAGCTGTGAACATAATCTCATATACAGAACATTTTATATTATCCAAAGCTGCGTGTTCGAAAAATATATATTTCTCCCCAGACACTAGGGTTGGAAAAACAATGCAAGCCATTCTCCAGGAAAACTACATAATTTTCATGTATTTTTTTGTTTCAAAATGCTCTCCCCTAATTTAATCAAAATTGATAAATGAGTACAGAAACAGGCGCTGAAGCCCTAAAGACTAATATATTTAGTCTTCCTGGAAGCGCCATATGCATATTTATACTTCACAATTAAGTGACATACAGGGAGACGTGCAATATTCCAAAGAAATCCCGACAGCTTTATTAATTCTGCCACCAGCTCAGGGGGCTGATGGTCACAGGGGAATATTTACTGGATTTCTTGCCTATAAGAAGAGTTACATTTGGAATGGAAATTAATCACCATGACCCCAAAGGTGAGGATTTGAATTTTTACTTTCAGTGTTCACACTACATAAATTCAGCAGCCATTCCTTTGCGAACGTTCTTCTGAGCGGCATCCGCTTTGCTGAGGACCCAATTTTTGCATTCTGTTAGAAAACACGTTCTCAACTTTCCAAATATGCTTTTGTGAAAGCAATTGGACATCCGTCAGACGCCACTCCTTCCAGCGCGGTGTGCACATATTCTGTGCAGGAACAGGTGATGCTTAAAAATTATGAATCTTAAAATAGAGTTTCACCATAAAAAGCTGGAGAGATAGATCAGATAATGCCTGCTTCCTAATGATAATGAGGACAGTAAATAATTTTAAAGCCTGCGCCGCACATTAAAAAAAAAAAATCTCTCATCCATCTTCCCCATATAATAAATCCATATTATGCTTAAGCCAGCAAAAAGCGTATGTAATTTCTATTCTGTGGGGGTGTATCTTTGGAAACGCAAACAAGATGCTGTCTTTTCACCGTTGCTGGGTTAGCACACAAAAGACAAAGTGTCGCCTGTCAGATGAATCCTAATTGGCCGATGGAACCGAGTTTTATGGCTTGGGTTCATCTGCACATGAAGACCCGAGCATTAATATGTAGGGAAGTAAAACTTGTTATAAAGTTCATAGTGCAGGAGTTAAAGGAAGAACACCGACACATCAGTCAAGTATGATCATCCCAAGACCTGTCAAGAGAAAGTTTCAGTAAAAATACGCCTCCTGCATGGGCGGCTGAGGGGATTACAATAACCAAGTCCTACACAAGGCACACATCCGAAAACCTTTTGACAAATGCACTGAAGAAAATGAGATTTTATGCATCAGAGACCTATTCATAAATCATTCTTAGGGTTGCCCAACTTTTTTTTTTTTTTTTTGGTAAGGTGAAATTTAACTCTCTCCCAGAGCCAAATGGAACAAAATCAGTTTCCGAAGTCTGCAAAGAAATTGATATTGTATCCTTAAATGCCAAGTGGTTGATTTCATCTAGTTTAATAACAGGTCAATTCAGTTTTTTGTTTGTTTGTTTGTTTTTATGTTTAAATGGTCATTTCTAGTCATGTAGACTAGGGAATTCTAACCGGTTAGCAGGCATGGTGATGCTGGGATATCATAGTTTAAAATACTTCAAACTTCTCAAATGTCCATCCGATTCTGAAAATAAAAGTACTATCTGTAGCCATTGGTTGAGCAGATACCACATAGCAGGCTCAGGAGATAAGACTTAATAATCGCATCAGTCTCATGAGGTCAGTTACTTTGTTTCTTTTTATGGATGAAGAAACGAAGGTTTGGAGAGATTAAGCACCAGTTCAAAGTCACATAACTAATAAGGGTTGTCCCCTGACGGTGGGACTCCAGAGGTTGAACCCATCAGCACGGGCAGTGTAATGGGCACAGAAAGAAGGGTGTCAGCAAGGGCCACATTTGAGACTATGTGGTTTGTTTCTCTGTGGCTGTTGGGTCATCTGCTTGGTTGTTTGACTTTGCACTGACCCAAATCCTGACTGACAGAATCCGTTCTTTTTTTACCATTCTCATGCCGCAAATGGAAATGTGAAGGCCCATTAATTTTGTGTAGCCCAGCCAGAGCTCCTGGAGCAGAAGACAGATCCCCGGCTCCCAAAGCGGCCCTCTGTCACCTAGATAAGCCAGACTGTACACACGCACCCGCCAGCTCCAATTTCGTGTCAGGATCCTTTACTCATGAATTAGTTTCATTTGCTGCATCTCAAAACCTTGCCAGAGGGCCTCCTCTCTTCCCGAACTTGCTATCATCTCTCTCAGGCATGTTGTCCTCAGTACCCTCTCTTTCATCTCCGAGTGCTTGTGGGAAGCACGGGCACGATGCCATCTTTTTAGACAGAATTTCTTGGGTTCTAAGAGCAGCTGGTATGAAGGGTGGTGGTGGATTAGGACAGCAGCGATGGATGTTAAAGTGGCCATTTGCACCCCATGAACGTGAGGGGGGTAATGACCACATTAGTGTAGCCAGCGAACCATTATTAGCCAAACTGGAGTGTGGGGAGATAGCCAGCCATCCATTTGGACCTTATTGGACGCAGAAAGAGAAACTGACACTAAGAGATGAGGCAGACAGGCATTGATGGGCAGCACTGGAATGACACGGTTCTCACTTAAGGGATTCCAGATGGCAAAGTGCACACAGTGGGAGCTTTCTTCACAGCCTTTTATGTGACGAGGTGGGGGCAAGATGGCGATCACTCCACAAACTGAGAGAGGCTGGAAGCACTTATCATGGCCTCTGCCTGAAAACTTGCATTAACAATACAATGAATTTACATGTTCCCAGCACAAGCACCTTGAGCCAGAGGCCTCCTAGATCCTCTCGCGGCACCACTTAGGGTCGCAACTCTGACTCTGGGATCTCTCAAGGGTCGGTGTTACTGACACTCCACGTGGCTTTCACCACAGAGTAGTGTCTCTCATTGAAAGGAATTCTCGTATCCTCAAATATATAGACATGCGCTGAAACACATAGGCACATTTAGCTATGCACACACTCACACAACAGTACTATAGAGAGATTCCTGTGCAGTGATGCCTGCAAATAAAATAACAGGAATGAGTCGGGCAGCCTTTGGTTTGGTAATTCTCTGATCTGCCTCTGGACGTCGAGTAAGTTCATAAAACCACCAGGGATAGTTGGAGGTGATCATCTAGGACCCTCCTACCTTGGACCAGATCTAGTTTCACTCCATTCTCCATGAACCTGAGATCTCCACTGGACAACTTAAATTCAGCCTTGGTTCTGGGCTTTAAGCCTTGGTGTTGGTCCTGTATCTCTCAGACATCTGATTCCAGAGTTTCCCCATGGAACCTTGTTGGGACTGATTCTCTGGCTGCTCACATTCATGTTGCCTCGGAAAGGATCAATATTTATAGTTCTGGTGTCTTGGAATCTAATTCAGATACTGATCACTGGGCCTGGTGATCAGGGTTTGTGTGTGTGTGTGTGTGTGTGTGTGTGTGTGCGCAGAGTTGGGCATCACTTAGTTTACTCAAAGACCGTCAACCAGAGGATCATTTATGTATCGTATTATAGGAAGAATCCAAGTTAGGCAGTCATATACAAGAATAGATTCAAATATTTACATGATGTAAATGAACTTATTTTGTTAATCAACTCAGAAGTCTCTTACCAACACCCATAGTTTAGTTTGAGTATCCAGATAGCTCCCAAGGTCAGGCTGGTTTTCACTACTCTGGCATCTAGAGATTGAAAAGATTCTCTTCCTGTATATGGCAAAATGGGTTAGCACAAAGCAAAAGTAGCCAATAATATCAACCATCTGTTGGCCGCCTATTGTGTGAGAGATACCTCTTCTACATCACCTCTAATCCCCCAGTAATGTAACACTGTGATTTGCATTTCATAGAAGAGGACACTGGGCAGGGTAGAAGTGTCTGGGTAGAACTGGTCTAGGGGCACAGGACACTGGTGATGGCGGGGTGCTGAGATTCAAAGCGAAGGCTTTGTGGACATATACCCCATGCTCTTTCTGATGTCACCTTCAGGTCTCCTTCAGTAGGACTCTGGGAGCACTTGTCATACCCAAAAGAGTGTCAGTGGAAAGCAAGCAGCCTCCAAATCATGTATGACCTTTGAAACACTGGTCAGGATCGCTGAGACACATTGATCATGAAACTAATCACATTTTTGGCCGGGGGAAGAGATGGTCCTTGAATTTTGCCATAGGGACCGTGGAGCATGTATCCACTAGTGGTGGATGAGATAAATACATACGGTTCAGGTTCTGTATATTTTACGAACGAGGGCATATATCCAGGTGGAATATCTCAACGGAGGACATTATCTCACATGTCCTGTTATGGTCCTCCAGCTCTTGTTTGCTCCTGGCCCAGGCATTCTAGGCCACTCACTGACAGGTGATACCTTCCTACTTGCTGCTTTTTCCCAGAAGGCTTTCGGGTAAAACCCCATGCTGTGCTCTATAAACCAAATTGAAATAGAACAAACAACAACAATAACAACAACAAAATGCCTCTCTTTTCACTGGCCTGCATGGTATCTACCTGGTTGGATAGAAGTAAAAGGGGACCAGGGGACACATTGCTAACATTTCTATCCTAATTTCTTCCACTTGGAGAATGATGTTTGTATTTCATACACAAAGGCAGTGTTAGCAAAGATGATATCCATCATAGGGAATCCTGCTATGTATTCACTCTAATTTGTTGTATTAACCTTACGTTCGGTTTGTTTTGTTTTTCTGCCATTATCTCTTCTTCCCCACGATTCCCTCATTGCTTCGTCTAATTCTTTCCTATTATATACATTTTCACCTATCTTACTTCTGCTTAACATGGGTGGTTTGTAAATAACTAGTAAACAGCCACAGCAATCACAATGAAACTGAGAGCTGTACTTATCCAATCTTCCCATACTTCCTTGACCCTTGCAGTTACGAAAACCCTGTTTGGGTCCAACCTCCAACCCACACCCTTCCAACTACGTATACAGCAATTTTTCTCTTATTCGAGAGTATGAGGATTGGTACCTGAACAGCCTCTGCTTTTGACAGCCAAGAAAGAAGGAAATGTCACTGCAGAAATAGCATCCTGCCTGCAGCTCCCAAGTACAGAGTGGCCTGGTTACAAGGCAAACACTGCGGCAGGCAGTAGGCAGGTAGAGCGTGTCCTGGGCAGAAAGCCACATTGCCACAGATCTGGACACTGCAAGCTCAGAAAGCAAGGGGCAGATGTGTGCCCGGGGCAGGAAGGGCAGGGGAGGTGGGGAAATGAGGAACCTATGGCTGCTGGTGTTCTTACTTGCTACTATTATCATTGCCATCACCCTTTACTGCTATTCTTACCTATGTCTCAGCCTCTCAAAGCTCACTCTCTTCTGGGGAGAGAGAAAACAAAACAGTTATTAGAATAGTGTGTGAGGGGCGCCTGGGTGGCTCAGTCGATTGAGCCTCCGACTTCGGCTCAGATCACGATCTCCCAGTTCCTGAGTTCGAGCCTCACATCAGACTCTGTGCTGACAGCTCAGAGCCTAGAGCCTGCTTCGGATTCTGTGTCTCCCTCTCTCTCTGCCCCTTCCCCGCTCATGCTCTGTCTCTCTCTGTCTCTCAAAAATGAAAAAAATGTTAAAAAAAGTTAAAAAAAAAAAGAATGGTGTGTGATATGTCTGTCCTTGTTAAGAGGCAGTAGCAGGGAAATATGGATGTGATTGATTCTGCTGGGTGGATATCTGTATTTTGGAGATCTCTGTATTTAAATAAGCCCCAACACAGGAAGCTCACTACCTCTCCAGTTACTAGATTAACTGAATTATCCAATAAATATGGCCACTGTGAATCTTTGCATCAATGTGTATCATCATCAGAACGGCTATTTCTGTGTTTAAGTTGACCTAATGGGGGCACCTGAGCAGCTCAGTATGTTGCGTGTCTGACTTCAGCTCAGGTCATGATCTCTCAGTTCACGAGTTCGGGGCCCACGTCTGGCTCTGTGCTGACAGCTCAGAGCCCAGAGCCTGCTTCAGATTCTGTGTTTCTGTCTGTCTCTCTCTCTCTGCCCCTCCCCCACACATGCTCTGTCTCTCTGTCTCTCTCTCTCTCTCTCTCAAAAATAAATAAATAAATAAGCATTAAAAAAATTTAAGTTGCCATAATGGAATTTCTGATACATTGAGTCCCTTGACCATTCTAGTTTTATTTTAAAATATCTTTTTATATAAATTATACTAAACTAAATGATAAAGAAAATAAGGGATGCATTCCCACAGAAAATGTGAATAAAAAATAAGACTGTCTTTTAAGCTATTGTAAAATGACAATGGAAGGGAATAATTCTTCAGTAAACCTTGTTAACTGGTCAACATTATTTAAGATGTGAAAATTGTATTCATCTTTCTGTGTGTGTGTGTGTGTGTGTGTGTGTGTGTGTGTGTACAAGCATGTATGATATCTATTACATTTACCTGGAGTCAGATCTGCAGGCAAGAGATTCTGTTTTTCATTGCGTGGTGTTTTAATTTCAGCATGTAGCTCTTTCTCTATTCATGGATGAATGAACATTTCCTTTTAAACTCTTAAGAATCTACCTGTCTCATCCAACCTGTTTTGTATTATGGAGCATATGAAGCTATGCTTGTTGGAAGTATTACTGGTTATTGATACATGTATTTAAAATCACTTTACATTGTAGCCACTCTGGAAAACAGTATGGGGGGTTTCCAAAAGGTTACAAATAGAACTACCCTATGATTCGGTGATTGCACTACTAGGTTTTTAGCCAAAGATACAAAAAATACTAGTCCACAAGGTTACAAGCATCCTGATGTTTATGGCAGCATTACCTACAATAGCCAAACTATGAAAACAGCCCAAGTATCTGTCGCCTGATGGATGGATAAAGAAGATGTGGTATATATACATATAATGGAATATTACTCAACAACAAACAAAGAATGGAATCTCACCGTTTGCAATGACATGGATGGGGCTAGAGAGTATGAGGCTAAGCAAACTAATTCCATCAGACAAATACCATATAATTTCACTCAGATGGGGAACTTAGGAAACAAAACAGATGAGAAAGGGAAAAAAAGAAACAGAGAGAGACAGACCAAGAAATAGACTCTAACTATGGAGAAAAAACTGATGGTTACCAGAGGGGATGTGGGAGCGGGTATGGGTGAAACGTGACAGGGATGAAGGAGCGCACTTGTTGTGATGGGCACAAGTGATGTACGGAAGTGAGGAATCACTAAATTGTACATCTGAAACTGATATTGCCCCGTATGTTAACTAACTGGAATTTAAATAAAAACCAAAAAAAAAAAAAACTCACTTTACATTGTTTAATGTCAAATGGCCACTGATGAATAACTGCATTATTATAGGAAGATACGTGAGTCTCAGAAGGCAACCGCCATGAAATCCTCTTTGCCACATGTGACTTTTTATCTGGTGGAGTCCCTTTAAGTGTGATCACATATTCCTGGAATATTGTATATCCATCATAGGGCCAATTTCTTACGAACTCAGTTTGAACTCATACACTTAAATATGCAATATTATTCTATATTCTTCAAATAAAAGTGTGCCCCTTTGGATGTACCTCTAAAACATCCAAAGGGCACTGTCATGTCATATCACATTTGTCCAGCTGATTTGCCCAAATGCCACCTTGTAACTCATCTATGCAACATATTCGCAATCTCCCAAATTAGGTATAATGAGCCCTCGTTCTTCAGCAGTGTCATTAATCCAACGATTACTGTTTTGAAATGCCTGTCATATCAGTTCTGTTCATTTACAAAGAGCATTGTTTAGGAGTATCACTATGTGGCTAATTCCTGAAAATTGTTTGCTGGGAACAAACTAATGAGGTGCTGTGTCTTCTTACTCCCCCTGACAAATTCTGGGTGCCTTTTCCAAGTTAACTCATCCATCGCCCACACCCCAGATCTGTAGCCACCAAGCAGAGTCACTGCATGAGCAGTGATGTTGTGGGTATGTGTCCTTATGCCAGGCTACTTGCACGGGCCACTTTTTCACTTGGGGTCTTGAGGATGGCTGTTTCTCTGAGCGCAGGCTTAATGAGCTATGGGCAAAAGATAATCCCTTGCAAATGCATCAATTGCATGGCTTTCAAGTCAAATTTATAGTGATGGAAAAGTAATTTTAGAGAACATCTCAGTTTTATCACTCTGGAATGAGGCAGCCAGGGCAAAATAGTCAACATGTTGCTGTTGAACATTTACTTGTGCAAGGCAAAGTCCAGAGACGGAGATACAAATCAGACAGGACTCTGTCTTTCAAACTCACACCGTTTCATTCCTTGGACAAGACTATCCCACATGAAGCCACACCAGAAGGGATTACAACACAATGTACAGAAGACTTACTACACATCCTAAGACGTGGGCCAAGAAAGTGGGAAGGGAATGCAGATGTGTAAGGGATCACTTCTCTCCGAAGTGACTGAATCAGAAGTGTCATCATGGGTCTGAGATTATATTCACACTGGATCTCAGAAGATGAGAGACAATTTCCAGAAGTGAAGGTGTATGTGTTGAAGGGACATGGGGAGGGGAGACTGAGGAAGAATTACAGATGATGGTGTTCCTATGAGTAAATGCTTCAAGACAGAAAGGATTATAGAGCACAGCCAGTATGGCTGTTTGGGACCAGTGGCAGCATTGTGCAACAGCAAGGTGCTGTCGGTGAGTCAGGTGAGTCAGGGCCGCTCTGCATAGGGTCCATGCTCGGGCAGAGAAGGTCAGGGTTACATGTGTGGAGTCACAGCACATTTCACAATCTCATACATGAAGCGTAATAGTTTTCCAGGGCTGCCACACAAATTCCCACAAACTGAGAGGCATAAAACAAAATCAAATCATGGTCTCATAGTTCTGGAAGCCAGAAGCCCCAAATCAAAGTGTTAGCATGGCTGGGCTCTCCCTGAAAGCTCTAGTGGAGATCCCTTTCTTGCCTCTTCCTAGTTACTGGGGAGGTCCTGCCAATCCTTGGTGTTCCATGGTTCGCAGCTGCAAGACTCCAGTCTCTACCCTCAACTTCATATGACCTTCCCTGTGTTTCTGGTGTCCTCTCCTCTTTTTATAAGGACAGCAGTCATTGGATTTACAGTTCTCTCTTGAATTCCAGGCTGATCTCACCTCAAGATCCATAAATATTAACATCCACAAAGACCTTATTTACAAAGAAGACCACATTCTGAGGTTCCAGGTGGACGCGGATTTGGGGTGGCGCCATTCAGCCCATTACAAGTCTGTGTGCAAGTTAAAAAGTGACCACAAGAAGATACTTGAATCTTGTAGTCCCTACATACACTTTCACTGAATGGAAGAGTGACCTAATTCCTCTGAAACTTTATTTTATTACTAATTTTTTTCTACTTGTTTTAATGTTGATTGCATTTTATTATTTTTGAGAGAGCGAATGAGAGAGTGTGAGCAGGGAGGAGCAGAGAGAGAAGGAGACAGAGAATCCCAAGCAGACTCTATGCTGTCAGCACAAAGCCCAGTGCAGGGCTCAAACCTACAAACCATGAGATCATGGCCTGAGTCTGAAATCAAGACCAGGACTCTTAATTGACTGAGCCACCCAGGCACTCCTTGATTCCTCTGAAGCTTCAAAATCAAATGTATCGGTCTCTTACAGGCTGATATGCATTCTGCTAGACATCTTTCTCCCAAATAAGCTGATTTTGTCCTTAGTAAAAATTAATTCAGTTAGGTAAGCCCCATCCTTGATTACCCTCACAGGCATCCTGCAGGAACCCCTTAGAAATTAGGGTTTCTAAACATCAAAATTGAGATAAAATAAAATAATGTTTTCTTGTTTCAAAAAAAAAAAAGAAATTAGGTTTCTATACGTGCTGCATTATTGCTCACACTGATGTCATATAGATTCTTAAAGACCTTGAACTTTAAGACCACTGGAGGCTTACAACGAAAATGTTATCTATGGTATTTCTTTCATCAGGCTTTAACTTTAAACTCTTAAAGAAAATGTTGCTGGCCATCTCCTGAATTAGCATGACGTAAGGATCATCCAACATCAGTTAATATCACTACCCATTCTCTGGTCACACCTGATCAAAAGACACCACATTCCCTTAGTCTTCTTTTTTCTGTGTTAATTATAATTTGCTTGCACTGAATTAATGGGCCCTAGAAGCACATTGCCCATATAATTTAGCATCTAAACCAAAACAGTTTTGAGAGCGAAAGGTGACACAATTAAAACATGTGGGTGTGAGCAAGTGTAAACAAGAAATTTACCTGAACAAAATCCAGGAGGTGTATCAATATACTGCCCGGGCTTTTCTCCTATGTGCCCAACTCAAGTCCTGCATTTCAGCCAAACGGATGGCATTTCTTTATTTTCTGGGCAGTTATTATATGTATTTTTTTCCCAAAATCCAGTCCTGTGACTCATCACAATACATACTCAGCTAATACTTGTTGAAAGTGATATAGTAATTACAGCCAGCATTTACTGAACACCTATTGAGTGCCCAGACAAGGTACATGCATTAGAATAAGATACACCCTTGGGGGACCAGAGAAGTTAAGTGACCCTGAAGATGCCTATGACAATTAGGGACAGGGACAGCATGGAGGCATAGATTCCTTAATTCCAAACCCTGTGTTTGTTCTACTTGGTACCGCTTTTGAAAGTTTCTTTAAGTCTCACCAGAGAGAGATGGTTCTGAATTTGGTGCCTTCAACACCATCCAGATCTTTCTTGAGCCCCTATTCCTATACCCTGTCCAGAATCTGTTACTTCCCACAATGTCTCCCTCCCTCCTTTCTTTATATCTTATCTTTGTCTACATCTTTGTCCAGAACTTGCTGCTACTTGAGACTTTGGGTAACATGTTTGCTCACATGGAAATCTCTGTTAGACAATATTTTTCAAAATTTTTAAATGTTTATTTACTTTTGAGAGAGAGAGAGAGAGACGAGCAAGAGAAGGGGCAGAGAGAGGGAGGCACAGAATCCCAAGCAGGCTCCAGGCTGAGCTGTCAGCACAGAGCCAGACACAGGGCTTCAACTCACAGACCACGAGCTCATGACCTGAGCCGAAGTCAGCTGCTTAACCAACTGAGCCACCCACGTGCCCTATGTTAGACAATATTTTTATTTAGTGGGAGAAGGTTAAGGACTCTATGTCAGTAGTAGAACAAATTGCAAAGCAAGCTTGTGCTTCTGGAAGTCAAGCATTCTGACTGACTCGTTTTGACTGGCTAGCCAGCCCATTCTGAAATGAACAAACAATGCTCTGCTATTACGTAGCACTGCGGGACTGGGTGTTGATGAATGGCCCTGGAGATTCTGGGCCTTCAGCAAGATGCCTATCATAAGACGCCATCCTCAGCCAAGGCCCCAGTTTTTAATTTGAAATGATGCCAAAATGATTTTCCTGGGAACCGAATGAAACAAAATGTCAGTGACTAAAAATCTGCTCAGTGTTAAATCCCTGGCCCTCCAGGTGGGTTATCGTGTTTCTAGACCCACTTACACTTTCTGTCCTGACTTAGTAACCTGTGTCTGTGCACAAGAATGGCAGATGCTTCATCCACCCTGGGACCAGGCTGAGAGGCACAGCCGCCGACAGGGGAAACGCTCAACTGTTCAGAGCCTCCAAGGTGCCTCTCTTGGCCCCTAGCATGTTGTGGGTGGCCTTAGGGATTGGAAAATGCCAGTGGCCTAGAAAACATACTGGGAACACAAACAGGGCTATTTTGTCTGCGTTTATCACCGTACATTTGAAGAAAAATACGTGCCTTTCGGAAGGCTGACACAGTCTTGGTAAACAACCAAAGTCGTTTCAAATAAGGACTCAAAGGTGGCTAATTTGACTGCTTCTTAGATGTCAGAGACACTGGGGATCTGCACGGATTGATAACTCAATGACTTCTTGCACCACTCAGAGGCAGGTTTTATAAACTTATAAAGATGCGAACTTCAAGGCTCAGAGACATAAAATGCTGCCCAGGGTTGACAACGTTAGTAAGTAGCAGGCATTCCTACTCAGATCTGCCTAAATCCAAAGTTCGTGTTCCAAATCTGTTCGTGGAAGAGAATTTTTTTAAGTACTCTCAAAAGAGACTCAAATGAAACAGTATAATCCAGATCCAATTTGAATCAAAAATCCACCTTCCCTGACAGAGGGCGGCTACATGTGTGGCGAGCACAGCATCACATACAGAGATGTCAAATCGCTATGTCGTACACACGAGACTAATGTGACATTGGGTGTCAACTATACTACAACTTTAAAAATAAATAAAATAAAATAAAAATCCACCTGCTGGCTGCCATCACCATCTTAGCTGAATCCATGGAGTACAGTCTCGATTACTGACAGCATTGTAACTAGTGTTGGATAAGCAAATGTAGTTCCAAGTGGAAGACAATTAATTCAGAGTGCACTCTCTTTATTAATATCCAGTCTGTAGGAACTCTGATAAGTGGTGCCCAATTATTTCCAAAACACAGTAATTTATGTTTTTGGTTTCAGGTTTCAATAAAAAAAATCACATAAGTCATTGAACAATAGAGCAACACGTTCAACGGGGGGGTCATTCTGAGTAGAGAAAATACAGAAATTATGATTATTTCAAAGAATTATTAGTGCTGGCTACTTTTCTAAATTAAGGCAGCTGGCATGTCTGTGTTACAAGCAGGTAGTACTTTTGTTGGTTGTGAATGAGTCATGTGAAGGGAAGGACATGAGCCTTGAGCACAGATGTGCCCTTTTCAAGTCTCAGCTTTGCTACACACATTAGGCTGGGTTGATGATTAACTTCATGAGCCCTATGGTCTCATC
The DNA here is from genome assembly GCF_007474595.2 of Lynx canadensis. Taxonomy (NCBI): domain Eukaryota; kingdom Metazoa; phylum Chordata; class Mammalia; order Carnivora; family Felidae; genus Lynx; species Lynx canadensis. Next base: position 113,796,747 of record NC_044310.1, read on the forward strand.
TTTAAGTAGGGATAATCTTTCCTTTGCAGTGTTTATAAAAAGTTGTCAGCACGAGTGTGGCTCACAGTACACACTCCGTATGTGTTGCTAGCGCCATTGTTTCTAATATGCTTAAAAGACGGTTTCAGGCCAAAAATATTGTATCATTATATCCGCATCTGTATCTGCAATCCCATCTAATAGTGCCTCTCATTTAATAGCAACTTGTATGACAAAATGTAGAGTCCAGCTTGGTCATCGTGTCACTAAAGTACTATGCCTCCATTTTTTTGCAGTTTAATAAGACTTGGGCAATTAGCAATGAAACTTTACAGTAACTTGGCATAATTTATATGTTGCTATTGTTGCGACATCTAATTCCAACATAAAGGTTTTAATACAAAGTAAATAAAGCAAAATCATCTAAATCTTCTAATAACTGGCATAAAGGTAAAAGATCTGGAAGAATCATAAAGTCTCCAGAATTTATAATTATGGAGAAATCAAGGTGATACATGCTAATATTTAAAGATATATATATATATTTATATATATAATATGTAACATACATATACAGATGTATATACAACACATATATTTATCTAAGTTTATTTAAAGATAAATGTACACACATATATTTAATCTAGAAATATATTCATATGATTTAAATCTACAAATATATATGTGCAATATATCTTTAAATATTAATATGTATGCATATAAACATACACATATATATCAATGCAATTTATCAACTCTAGCTAAAATAACAGCAACACACTCATAAAACAGCAGTTTCATTCATATCTCTACATGTAAATAACATCATATGTAAGTTTTCAAGTTTCAGGGGGTGGGGGTGGGAGGCTTACAAAGCATTCTTACTGATTTTGCACACTTAAAGACCTGGAAAGTTTTTGTAACTGTGTATTTTCATTTTTTTAAAATATCTTTTAAATGTTTATTTAGTTTTGAGAGAAAGTTTTTGTAACTGTGTAGCTATTTTCATCTTTTTAAATATTTTTTTAATGTTTATTTAGTTTTGAGAGAGAGAGAGAGAGAGAGCGAGAGAGAGAGAGAGCGCTAGCGGGGGGAGGGGACAGAGAGAGGGAGACACAGAATCTGAAACAGGCTCCAGGCTCTGAACTCTCAGCACGTGGGGCCCAAACTCACAAACTGAGATCATGACCTGAGCAGAAGTCAGATGCTCAACCGACTGAGCCACCCAGGCGCCCCTGTAGTTATTTCGGAAACGTGTTTACGACGTCATAAGAAGAAAGATTTTGCATTTTCTTACACGATGACTTAGCTTGCCCCTGCACAACACTCACAAGGCCATTTATCGAGGTGTCATTCGTTTCAGAAATTATTCACCGAGTGACAAATCCATGTCGAAAAGAGAAGTCCAGCACATAGCGTGGAATGAGGGAAGGGTGTGTCAAGGACCCAGTAGAACAGGTTCGAGGAAACAGAAACCGGGCTCAAGGGCGTCCAGAGCAGCCTTCTCTCCCAGAGATGTCTCAGAGACAGGCCCTGGGCATCACCTGTGACTTCCTGCAGCGAGGTACACACACCACCTCCCCCAGCAATAGCAGCTATTCATTGGTGAACATGAGCGGTGGGGGGGGTGGGGGGGGCAGCCGGCTTCATGGGGTGGGGATGGAGGGAGGGGGTCCAAGCAGAGCGTGGCCAGAAAGCACGGGATCTTCCCTCAAATTACCTGTTTCTGCGGGTGACTCAGGACGCCCCTCCCAAGCGATGGCTTGGCGCCGCCTCTGTGTGCGCACATACACTCCTAAATTGTCACATGCCTGTAACACACATGTAAACGCAGTGTCTGAAACACAGCATGACGCCTCACAGAAATTGGTGATGGGTGGGGAAAAGTGCGGGGCCCGGGGCGGGGGGGGGGGGGGGGGGCGGGGCGTGTGGACACAGAAACTTCAGAAAGGACCCGCCCCTCAGGGTAAATGCAGCAGGTATACCTGGGACCTCTCTGCCTACACAGCACTCCCCCTGTTCTCGCCTGGCTCAGACTCCTTCCCGTTCACAGAAGCTCCCACACACTGGCAGCTGTCTTGTTTAGAACAGAGCACTGACCTGTTCGTGCCTGTCTGCTGGGCCCTTATGGGTTGCTTCCACTTTGTTTCACAGTCCATTAGTGGGACTTGGGCTGCAGATAATTGCAGTGTGTCATAAACAGGGACAGATAGTTCACCACTGTGGAAGAGCCATTGCAAGATCAAAATTCACAGCACTTATCCTACTGACAAGTCAGAAACTTCATGCTCTCATGTCCATGCCAATCTGTGCACACCCTTCTATTGTGTACCTTTCTGTGCATTTATCTCACCTTTGATTAGGGATTTCTATCTCCTACTCTTTAAGTCCCCTTAATTTACTGCATGCAGAATGTGCCTAACAGATGCTTGATATCCTAAATTACAATCAGATAAGACAGGATGTTAGAGGCCCATGATTCTTTGGTACAGATTTTTTTTTTTTTCCAAGTACATCTCCTTTCCCACACAACAGAGCACCTAGGATATTCGGGCCACAATAATTCAAGCCTGATTTTTAAGGACGCTCTCTCTGTACTTCTAATACTTAAAAACAAAACAAGACAAAAAAAAAAAAGAAAGAAAAACATTGCTCTTTTTTTATACAGACTTGTGAATTAATTTCCAAATAATTCTTAAGCCCCTAAATTGGAGAATTACTTGTAAATCTAGAGTCTAGACAAATTTAGTGATACCATTCAGCTCCTTCTCTAATCCAGATGGCCACTACAGCCACAGCGATGCCTTTGGTGACTCAGCAGTGGGAAGGGGGTCCCCCCCCCCCCAACGAACAGTTGCAATCAATCAGGGACACGAAACACAAGTTCGCTCACACTCACAAGTCCCGCTCACACTCATATTTCACTTGTGTTCTCTCCTTTTTTCCTATTAAAGGAAGGCAAACTCAACCAGAAATTATACTTAACAGGAATTGAAACTTGTGCTGACTGTATTATGCTTTTTTTCTCTTTACTATCACCTGCTATCATTGTAATCATAAACTTAATGAAGCTTGCTTTCTTTTGGACTTTTTAAAGAACGCTTGAGAGTCTCTTAGCCTGCTGGAGGTCCCTGCCAGGCCTGGAATCCTTCCATCTGACTACAGCCAAGTAGGCACTCGGGGCTTCAGACTTTGGACCAGAGCCCTCTTCTTTAGGCGTCAGTAACTCCCCCAGGTTCCTCCTCTCCTCTTCTGTCTGCTACCAGGACTCTCAGCTAATTGTTTTTAATGAGCCTGGGTGGGTACCTATCTTTGCCTGCAACCACAAGGAGATCTTACCTTCTCCACTGAGTATTTAGTTTATTGGAAAAAAAAAAAAGCTGACTTACTAAGATTGCTTTCCATTTGCGTACAAAGCTCAAAAGAATGAAAACTGAAAGCTAGTTTCCTCTGGGTATCTGCAGCAGGTGCCCAGGTGCATCACATACACCTACCTTCAATAATGATAGCAACTGTATCTATCCTTTATTTATTTCGTACTGTGTAAAGTTTACACATATTAACCCATTGACAGTTTCTCAAAGTGAGTGTTTCTCAAAGCGAGGCCCCTACCCAACAGCACCTGCATTACTTGGGATTTTTGTTACAAATGCAATTTCAGCTCTGTCCCAGATTTACTGAATTAGAAACTCTGCAAGTGGGGCCCAGCAATCTGTGTCATAAACAATGTGGCACATTTTGAGGCACATTTTTTTTTTGAGAATCTCTCCTTAACAGACCACATTAAGTAAGCACATTTATATACCCAATTTGCAGAGGAGGACACTGAGCCTCGCACGTACTAAAACATTTATCAAAGTCATGGAATTTCTAGCTGTCAGACTTCAAAGATGGGTATAATCTAAGGGGAGGAAAGAAAAAAAAATCATGATAGTTAAAGACTACATGGCCGGTGCTTGGGTGGCTCAGTTGGTTAAGCATCTGACTCCTGATTCCAGCTTAGGTCATGATCTCATGGTTTGTGAGATCAAATCCCTCATTAGGCTCTGCAAGGATAGCATGGAACCCGCTTGGGATTCTCATTTTCTCTCTCTCTCTCTCTCTCTCTCTCTCTCTCTCTCTCTCACCGTCTCTCAAAAAATACATAAATAAACATTTTTTAAAAAGGACTATATAAACAAAAGGTGCCTAATAGGATTTCTTCCTCTTGGTCATTATACTTCACTAAAATAATGAAATATGTTCACATAAAAAATCTAATGCTTTGCTATACGTTAAAGTTGGGATATTAACTCCAATTTCTCCAAATCTAGGGTGGATGTCTCCAAAACCTAACTGGTTTATATATATCAGAAATACAATTAAAGTCAAGTTTCCTGTGAACTGAGGACTTAAACAATAAGATTAATTTAAAAGCAGTGGATTTAGAAGAATTAATTTTAACCAGAGCCTCCTCCTTCCTTTGGTTATCAGCTGCTGGATCCTATCCCACTACAAATGCAACCAGTTTGTAGGAGATCGCAAACATCTGCTCTCCCCTAGCAAGTGTCCACATGAATATTAATCCTGAAGACTGTGTGTTGACTCCGTGTCCATGTGACATGTTTAAATGCCACATGTGTAAATGTGTGAAAGTATTTACTCCTTAAAGAGGCTAGACCCCATGTTGGGAAGTTCTCTGAAACATCTCAGCCAATTCTAACACTAAGAAAGGAAAACAGATGGGCATCAACGAGGAACTTCCAAGGGCTACATGTGGAGCCAGAGGGCTGGAGGGAAGCCTGCTGATTCTGAGGTAAAGCCCAGCTGTTGCTTTCACAATGCTGATTGGCCGCTTGTTTCTTCCCTTTTCTGCAGAGCCTCATCTAGTGATAAGAGAATCCAAGGTCAGTGGAAAGTGCTCAGGATAAAACCATGGGGATGATTCACAGGGAATATCAAGCTTTGAGGACCTTGTCAATTCTAAGCCGGATCCCTACTGAAACTCAGACTTGATTGCCATGTCTTTCTCATTGCAACCCACAGGGAAGCCCATTAACACAAAGAGTCCAAGCAGGGAAGTGTAGAGGAATAGATGCAAAGGGCCTGGAAGTTTCTAGATATATGCCTGCCATGGATGGGGAGAATCACTACAAAAAGATGAAGTGGCATTTCCAAAGTCATACAAGCAAGCGATGGTGCAACTAGACTCTACTGTAATCAAAAGCCTCTGCATTTCCCTTCATTCTTTGCTTCTGTTGGCCTGCTATGTGGTGATATCTGGCTTTTGCACTGATGGTCTTTATTCAATCAGAGGCAGAATTCTAAACATGCTAACTTCTTAACTGAATTTTAAAAAATTTATTTATTTAAGTTCAAGTTAGTTAACATACAGTGTACTGTTGGTTCCTGGAGTAGAACCCAGTGATTCATCACTTACATATAACAACCAGTGCTCATCCCAACAAGTGCCCTCCTTAGTGCCCTCCTTAGTGTTGTGTTTCTTAAATTCCACCCATGAGTGAAATCCTACAATATTTGTCTTGCTCTGACTGACTTCCTTTGCTTAGCGTAATACTGAAGTTTTATTAATGGCCAACTGTAAAATAAATACATTAAAAGCTTGTACGTATATATGTATGAGAAAGAACCAAGGATAGAACTATTAACAAAACCTTGAAAAATATATTTGATAGCATTTTATGATATGTGTTTATTATTTAACAACAACCAAAAAAATCAAAACAAAGTTATAAACACATGATGACTTATGTTCTTGGTCTGTAGCTCAAGAAAGTATGTGTGTACTAGGAGCCCATAATATCTAGCTAGCTCTGCTTGCCAGGGTAATCTCGTAGAACTGACCGGAGAAATATTCTATCTAAACTGATTAATTCTGCGTACCTCAGATGCATTTTATACCACTTCTTTTAAGACTGTGCTTCTAGCACTTATCCCCCGTGAGTGTTCCTCCCTTCATACAACTTCCTCTTCCTCCCTTCTTACAGTTGTTGACTTAGTATTAGGCACACAGCATTCTGTAGTTGCTGGGAAGCCAGAGTAACTTGAACACAGCCCCTGCCCTTTCAACTCAACTATGTCCCTTGCGCTCCCTACTGACCAGCACACCTTTTTGAAGTTTCTTGCTCCTGGACGGCCATCGGTGCCACTTAAACACACATGCTCTGTTGCAGTGTCATTTACTTCCCCTTGATGGCTCTGCACATTCAGGGAAGGGATTAATCAGACCTGAACACCCCTTTTTATGCCCAACACCTAGCATACTGTCTGGTGTATAATGAGAATTTAAAAGATATATGTGGATGGTAATGAGATTCTCACTCACAAATTGTTTTCTGAAATTGGTAGGCTTAAAATACTATATCAAACAGTTGATCAATACTCAAGATATTCTAGACCAAATTGGCAAAATAAATGTGCATGAATCATGAAGATCAGACAGCCATCTTCCAGAGAGTTTGGAAGTCACTCAAGGATGAAATCAGGGAACTGATGACCTAAATGTATAATCCATTGTTTCTATTGACCTCTGTGTGAGAAAAGTGTTGGCTAACATATGCAAGTGCTTTATATTAAGACAGATGCCACAAAGCTACAAGAAATCATAGACCACTTTATCATACAGGCCAAAGGATTCTTCAATATAGAACTAAATGCCTGACATATTGGGAAGAGGCAACATGATATTCAGAAAAGAAAACTGTAACCTGAATATCAATAATTTACAGTAGTTTCAGTGGGTAATGATGAGCTAATGATGCAGATGGAATCTGTCACGTGATTATTGGCCATCACTGAGCAGGCCTACAGGAATGAAAATTGCATCCATGACAGAAAGGAATCAAAGAGTCTAGTTATCGTTAAAATATTTGAGGGGTGCCTGGGTGGTTCAGTCAATTAAGCATCTGATTCTTGGGTTTGGCTCAGGTTATGATCTCATGGTTTTATGAGTTCGAGCCCCATGTTGGGCTCTGCTCTGGCTGTGTGGACCCTGCTTGAGATTCTCTCTCTCCCTCTCTCTTTCTGTCCCTCCCCCACTTGTGCTGTCTCTGTCTTTCTCACAATAAACTTAAAACATTTTTTAAAAATAAAAGATTTGAGAAACCATTCTGTAGAGTAGGAGGTAGACATTTTCATGCCTACATTGCATGAGCAAACAACTGAGGTTCAATGTGTAAACACTCGAGGGAGACAGATTTCGGCTTTGTATACATCAGTCTCTCCCAGCTCTTGTTCTGATGATCTGTTTTATAGAAACATCAACAGAAGGCTTAGGCCAGTGAGCTAGTTCTAACCTCTTTCTGAAACAATTATGAGCACACCACTGACTTCAGAGCCACCAGTAGGAAGAATCTGAAACTAGTTGACAAAGATGTAATGTGCTAGGGCTACATCCTGGACATCACCATAGCCACCAAGCTTTCCCACAAGGCTCGCCATGCTGCTTTAGCCCAGATGGGACTTGAATTTTCCACTTTGGTTTAGCCTAGTGGGCTACTTCCCCATTGGACCAGAATGTGTCCTGATCCTAGCCCAGTTTACATCAGCCTTTTGTCTGAGAATACTGGCTCTTAATTCTTACGTCATCAACTACTGAGTAAGGTGTTATCAAGCGATTCAGGTGCTTAGGCTTTATGGACACATAGAATTGGGTTTGTATCTTGGTTCATCACTTTGTTACTTCTGTGATATGGACTAGGTTCCTTGGCCCTTCTAAACTTCATTTTTCCCCTGTAAAATAGAAATTCATTAACATTATTTAGAAGGTATTAGATAATATATTTGGTAATCTTAGCCGAGGGACTATTCATATTGAGTGCCAGATAGAATAGCTCCTTCATTGCATTGGGCTTCCTGGAATATAGACCCCAGAGGAATCAACCCAATTCACTACAACCCTTTGGATGTATTCTAACCTGTGATTATTTCACTTTTAGGTGCCAGCCCTGCAAAATCCCTTGCTTTAGTAATGACTTCAATTCTTTAAGCTTCTTGTCTTCCCCCAGTGGTCCATATCACTGTGGCCCTTACATCCCCCATGAGCAAACCTTCCTATGTTATGGCAAGAGGAATGATTAGAATGATACCATCTTAAAATACATGATCTACATTAAACAGAGGCTGATTGTGAATGCCTAATTAAATGGAGATTAGAGACAAGTAAGAGAATATGTAGGTAAAACAGACCATTAATATCCTCGTGGTCAATGTTGACGAATCCAGCAATAACAGATACTTGTCTAAAACTAGTACCTGAGGGGGCCTCATTAGATTATCTTTGGAAAAGACAAGTAGAATAACTTTACCTACAGAGATGAATATAGCTTTAACATTGATAATGGGAGGAGTAAACTTAGGGAAAAAATGGCAAATAATTAGAAGAAAGAGAAATTTGGAAATTCCGGGATTCTTATAGATTGCTTCTAGTTCTTACTTTCTGTCATCTTCATAAATAAAGCATAGTAGGGTAAGTGAAAAACTTATTGAAGTGTATACGTGACATTAAAATCTCTAAGTAGGAGGGATTTATAATTGAATTACAGAAAGAATTTGTATGCACACTTTCATATATGTGTAAAAGTGGTCAGGAAAAGCAAATAATGTATTCAATATGTCTCAATAAAAGATATTTTATTTATAAACTAAAAATGGTTGAGTGGGGGGCCTGCAGGTCAGGTGTAAGATAACTTTGGGGACTTCAGGTAGATTTTTCTTTGTCTTTTATAGACTGTGGGTTTCTGGTACTGAAGTTCTTGGATATAAAAGGATAACAGATTTGTGATATATATCATTTTTTACATATGATAAAGGATGATGTGATAAAGGGTGATGGAATCTGGGGGCTATGACAATGGAAATTAATTTTGAGATGAGTGAAATGCCCTTTCAACATGCACTGGCGGAGCCCAACTTAAAGTTGAAGATCTTAGCAGTCGCTTGTTGCTCTGTACTAATGTACTAATAATTATTAAATACTTGTGAGTCCATTGACTGGAACTGTTACCCCGATATGCTGCTGTAGCCAGAATGGGTATGACACTTGCCATTAGAAAGGAAATAAAACAGATCATACTTTGGAATCTTCCTATAAAGTTTTTGTGTCCATTCCTAATATACTTGGCATTGCTGATCTACCCAGAAATGTGGGGGAGGGGAGGGGCAAAGAAAGCTCAAGGACAAGACAAGTAAAATTTTGCCTAAAATTTTATAATACATTGAAAAACTGTCTTAGGTAAGAACAGGAGACAATCCTAATTGACTTGTTCACAATCATGAGCCATGTGGATAGTGATTTAAAAAGAGGACACCATGTATTAAAACACATTAGCTGTCTTTGAAATTTCAGAGTGATAAACATCAGAAAATAAAGGAAAATGTCAATGCATGTAGAGGGGGATGCATATTTAGAACACTTGCATGCTGTACATGGGAAACACAGATAGATTTATTAAGGGTTTGAACACATACAAGAGGGACCCAGAGCTGAAGCAGCAATTTCTGTATCTATTTTAAAAAGTGAGTGTTTCTACAGACCTATCTTTCAAAATGACTGGTGGTAACAGGATTCTGGTCTGTGTGGATTTAACTAGAGGTCCCTTTGTTCCAAATATATTTATCTATTTTACCAATCTTAGGCTAATGTTGCTGCTCAGAGTTAGGAAACTTAATATTTGCATTTCTTTGGCATGTCTATGAGCCAACCAGGAAGAGATTTTAAATCTGCTAAGATTCTAAAATCGTTGCTATGTTTGTCCCTGAGACCTTCACACCTGATTATTTAATGTAGTGGGAAACTCTGGCTTGTTCATAAATCATGATTCATCTCTAAGCGGCTGCTTGGTGGCCTCATTCATGAACATTCCATTCAGTACCAGGTCAGAAAGTCTTCAAATTGAATTCTTAGGGCATGAATATTTGATAGTGTACATTGTGTAGACAGATAAATTTTCAGGCTCCCCATTCCGAAACGAACTTTGCAAAATAAAATAAGTCTCAAGTACTGGTAAATTGATATGCTATCCATGGCATGTACTAAGTTGCATTGTTTGCTAACTCAATTTTAAAAGCATATCATCTGAAAATCGAAGATCTTCAAAAGACCATGTGAAAGTCTCCTTCAAGAGATTCTTTACTTCCATTATACACCATACTTAATTAATTCAGTACTTGATATTGATGTTTTTAGGTGTTGACTTTTTATGAAAAGTTGAATAAAACAATTTGGAGAGTTTTGTAAAAATCTCTTGTTTTCCCATTGCGCTCACTTTGTGTACCAGGCTTAATTTTGGTGGATCTATAATCTTACTTCTAAGTTTAAATTTAAAATAAAAAGTAAAATGAACAAATAAAAATCCTTAAAGTAATCTATACATCCAGCAGCATAATTTGGTGGAAATACTAATGAATATTATCCACAAGTCAGATTTTGCCTAGGTCTGTAAAGTATTTGGTAAAATACTGAGTCTCTGATGGACATTCTTGAAGGCTGATATAGTTCTGGAGAGTTTGAGCAACATCTCTACCCTATGCAAACACAGTTTGATATTATTGCTGCCTTCTTACCAATACTTTAGCAACATGTGAATTAAGCAATAGGACTTAACATTATTTGTACACAGTGGGTCCATTAAAACTCACATTGAAAGTGAGAAGAGTAAATCGATTTTGTTAAGCTTAAAAAATAATCAAGTATAGTAAAGGAGAAATAGAAAGTACAGTTTTGCAATAACCTATATTTAGAAATAAAACTTAATATTTAATATTTCGGCACTATCAGTGCCTGATTATGTGAGCTTGGATTCGTTTCTGTGAGCCTCATGCCTCTATACACCGTCTATGAAAGACTTACTTCAGAGGCAAAGCAATACTGACCGAAAGCTAAGGGATGAAAAAAAAACAAAAAAACATTCCATGCAAGTGGAAAGCAAAAGAAAGCTGGTATAGCTACACTTAATCAGGCAAAATAGACTTTAAAACAAAGACTGTGATAAAAGAAATAAGAGGGGCTGTACATAAAAGGATCAAATGAAGAAATGTGATATAAATATCTATGCAGCATGCATAGGAGCACCAAAATATACAAAGCAAATATTAATAGGCTTAAAAAGGAGAAATTGACAACAGTACAATAACAGTAGGGGACTTTAACACTTCACTTAAATCAATGGATAGAGTATCCGGACAGGAAATCCATAAGGAAACATTAGCCTTAACTGGCACGTTAAAGCAAATTAACTTAACAGGTAGAGATAGAACATTCCAGTCAAAAAGCAGCAGGATACACATTCTTCTTAAATGCTCATGGAACACTCTGCAGGGTACGTCACATTTTAGGCCTCAAAACAAATCTCAGTAAATTCAAGAAAATTGAAATCATATCAAACATGTTTTCTGACTACAAGGGTATGAAACTAAGAATCAATTATTAGAAAAAAAAAACTAGAAAAAACTATAAATACATGGAGGTTAAACAACATGCTAGTGAACAACTACTGGATCATAGAGGAAATCAAAAGAGAAAAAAACTACTTGGAGGCAAATGAAAACAGGAATATGACATACCAAAACATATGGGATGAGGCAACAGCAATTCTAAGAGGGAAATTCATAGTAAGACAGACCTACCTCAAGAAACAAAGAAATCTCAAATGAACTTTGTACCTAACTTTGTACCTAAAGGTATAAACTTTGTACCTAACTTTGTACCTAAAGGAAACTAGAAAAAAAGAAGAAGAAACAAAGCCCAAAATTAGTAGAAAGAGGGACATAATAAAGATCAGAAGGGAAATAAGTGAAATGAAAATGAAAAACAAACACATAAACAAACATACCAATAGAAAAGATCAATGAAATTAAAAGATAACTGAAATTGACAAAACTTTAGCTACACTCAGCACCAAAAAGGGGGGAGGGGTCAAATAAAATCGGAAATGAAAGAGAAGTTACCACTCATGCCACAGAAATAAAAGGGATTGCAAAAGACTACTATGAACAATTACATGCCAACAAACTGGACAACCTAGTAGAAATGGATTAATTCCTAGAAACTTAGAATCTTCCAAGACTGAATTATGGAGAAATAGAAAATCTGAATAGACCAATTACTATTATGGAGATTGAATCAGTAATCAAAAATTTCCCAACAAACTAGATGGCTTCATTGGTTAATTGTACCAAACATTCAAAGATTTAATACCTACTCTCAAATTTCCAAAAATATAAATAGGAAGGAATGCTTCTAAACTTATTTTAAGAAACTAGCATTACTCTTATACCCAAACTGGACAAGGACAACACAAAAAAGAAAATTGTAGGCTGGGGCGCCTGGGTGGCTCAGTCAGTTGAATGCCTGACTTCGGCTCAGGTGACGATCTCACAGTTCGTGGGTTTGAGCCCTGCATTGGGCTCTGTGCTGACAGCTTGGAGCCTGGAGACTACTTTGGATTCTGTGTCTCCCTCTCTCTCTGCCCCTTCCCTGCTCGTATTCTGTCTCTCTCTTCTCTCTCTCTCTCTCAAAAATATATAAACCTTAAAAAATTAAAAAAAAAAAAAAGAAAATTATAGGCCAATATCCCCAATGAGCATAGATGTAAAAATCTTCAACAAAATGTTACCAAACCAAATTTAACAATACATTAAAAGGATCATACACCATTATCAAGCTGGATTTATTCCAGGGATACAAGATTCAACAACTACAAGTCAATCAATATAATATACCACATTAACAAAAGTGAAAGATAGAAATCATATGATCATCTCAATAGATGTAGAAAATGCATTTGATAAAATTCAACATCAACTTATGATAAAAACTCTGAAAAAACTGGTATAGTGGGAATGTACCTGGACATAATCAAGGTCATATGTGACAAACCCACAGGTAATACCATGTTCAACAGTATAAAGCTGAAACCTTTTCCTCTAAGCTGAGGAATAAGACAAGGATGTCCACTCCCCCCACTTTTATTCAACATAGTATTGCAAATTGGAGCCATAGCAATTAAACAAGAAAAATAAATAAAAGGTGTAAGTTGGACAGGCGGAAGCAAAATGGTCACTATTTGCAAATTACCTGATTCTATATATAAGAAACCCTAAAGACTCCACGAAAAAAAATACCTGTTAGAACTAAAAATGAATTCAGTTAAGTAACAGAATACAAAATCAATATGAAAAAATCTGTCATGTTTCTACACACTGTAAAAGTACCAGAAAGAGAAAAAAAAAAAAAAAAAACCTCCAATTTACAATTGCATCCAAAAGAATAAAATACCTAGTAAAAAATTTAACATAGGAGATTAAAGATTTGTACATTTAAAACTATAAGACCCCAGTGAAAGATTTTGAGGACAGAAATAAATAGAAAGATACTTCATGCTATGGATTAGAAAAATAACTATTGTTAAAATGTCCATCCTTCCCAAAGCAATCTACAGATTCAACACCATCCCTATCAAAACTCCAATGACATTTTTCATATAAGTAGAAGAAAGAATTCTAAAATTTATATGGAACCACAAAGGACTCCAAATATCCAAAACAATCTTGACAAAGAAGACCAAAGCTGTAGGCATCATGTTTCCTGATTTCAAACCATAGCTACAAACTTATAGTAATCAAAATACAATATGGTATTGGCATAAAAACAGACACATAGATCATTGGAACAAAATAGAGACTCAATTTATGACAAAGGAGCAAAAACATACAATGGAGAAATGATGATGTCTTCAATAAATGGTGCTGGGAAAACTGGACAGCTACAGGCAAAGGAAGGAAACTGGACCACTATCTTACAGCATACACAAAAATTAACTCAAAATTGATTAAAGACTTGAATGAGATACCTGAATCCATAAAAATCCTGGAAGAAAATATAGAACATAAGCTCTTTGAAATCCGTTGTGTGTATATTTTTTTGGATCTGACTCTAAGGCAAAAGCAACAAAACAAAAATAAATACATAGGACATTAAACTGAAAAGCTTCTGTATAGCAAAGAAAACAATTAACAAAACCACGAGGCAACCTACCGAACGGGAGAAGATATTTGGAAATCATATATCTGATAACAGGCTAATATTCAAAATATATAAATAACTCATACAACTCAACAACAGTGGCAGCAACAATAATAATAATTTGATTGAAACATGGGCATAAAATCTGAATGGACATCTTTCCAAAGAAGACATACAGACAGCCAACAGGTACATGAAAAGATGTTTAACATCACTAATCATCAAGGAAATGAAAATCAAAACCACAATAAGCTATCACTTTACACTTGTCAGAATGGTTATTGTCAAAATGACAAGAAATAACAAGTATTGGCGAGGACGTGGAGAACAAGCAGTTCTCATGCACTGTTGAGAATGCAAACTGATGCAGCCACTATGGTAAATATCATGGAGGTTCCTCAAAAAATTTAAAAAACGAAGGACCATATGATCCAGTAATTCCACAACTGGCTATCTATCTGAAAAAGATGAAAATGCTAATTCAAAAAAGACACGCATCCGTATGTTCACTGCAGCATTATTTACAATAGCCAACGTATGCTAACAACTTAAGTGTCCATCAGTGCATGAATGGATAAAGAAGCTGTCACACACACACACACACACACACACACACACACACACACGAATAATACTCAGCCATAAAAAAAGAAGGAAATCTTGCCATTTGCAACAACATGGACAGACCATGAGGGAGTTATGCTAAGTAGTATGAGTCAGTCATAGAAAGACAAATACCACATGATTTCACTTACATGTAGAATCTAAAACTCAAAGCAAACAAACAGAACAAACGAAACCCAGACTCAGAGGTACCGAGAAAAGATTGGTGTTGCCAAAAGGGAGGGGCTTGGGGTATGTACAAAATGGGTGAAGAAGATCAAGAAGTAAAATAATCTGGATATCAAATAAAGATGTCACGGGGATGTAATGTGTGGCTTGGAGAATATAGACTATAATATTATATGGACAATAATGCTGTATGGTGGCAGACAGTAATTAGACTTATTATGGTGACCATTTTGCAAGGTACACAAATGTTGAACTGTAGGTTGTATACGTGAAATGAATATAATATTGCATGTCGATTACACTTTAATAAAAATATTTAGACAAAAAATAACTCAAAACTCCAATTCATTCTGAGAAACGACCAGTTCTGATTGAACATGCCAAAGAAAATAAGTAATCCCACATCTCTTAGTCCCTCTAAAGTCAACATAAAACCTTAAAACTTCCTCAAAATGGAAGGTGTGATTATTTCTCCTTTTGAACTAAAAGCAAAACAAAAGGAAGCAAAAAAAAAAAAACCTGTAAAATTGTATAGGGGCTTCAAAATTGAGTGAAAAAATAGAATAGTCCCCAAAAGCCTATTTTTAAAATGAAGAAAACACATGCTTTCTGAAAATAATTCAACCTAATATTATAGGCAACCCAGAATAAAGATGATAATAATACTATTCTCAAGATGCAATCTGTTCATGACTAATCTTAATCCTCAGTTTACTATTATTTTCAATTAGCAATATTGATTAGTAGGAGGTTAGCAAAAAGCAATAAACATAAAATAGGAAAAAATTTTTTTTCCAACAAAGCATGGCCAACACAGACAAATGTAGACCAATACCAGTTTGAAAACAAACTTGGAATTAATTTCACGGGAAAAACATGTAGGGAGATTATGAGAAAGACAGATAATTCTATCAGTTGTCAAATCACATTTTATGCACATTGGGAGAAAAATAAATATTTGGAGATGTTTTTCCCTAAATTGTAAGCAACGTAAATGAATACATTTTTTGTTATCCAGTGCATGAGTTTCTGAAGCTTCCTCCAGATACCTCTTGCTATGTGCTCTCCCTTTCTAACAGTCTGGGGACAGCCTTTCACTAACAGGAGAAGGTCAAGAGGTTGGGCCTTGCGGTAGGGAAGGAAAGTTCTTTTTCACAACTTGGAGAAAACTCTCCTTCGCTTCCTAGCTGCTGATTGTTTATAAAGACAGAATGAGTTTACAGTTTGTAGTTGCCTTGTATTTTTAAACATTTTCATTCCTTTCAAATCTTGATAGAGGCTGTTGAGCACAGTGGTTTCAATGTGAGACCTGATTACAGATTCTAATGCCAAGATTTACGAATTGTGCAATATTGGTCAAATTACATAACTGAGCTAGTTGGGGCACTACAAAGTGTGCAAAGAGCCTGGTACATAATAAACAAGTGAGTAAATACTACTCAATAAATCAATACATTGTCATTAACAATCAGACTCTTGTAGCATCCTTCGGGTTTTATGGACGAAGGAACTGAGGCCTAGTCAGTGAATTACTCAAGTTACCAGAAGAGGAGGAAAACACTAAACTTTTGCAACAGACATCCTAATTTCCCTTCGAACGAGAGAGCCATGCTGGAGATAGGACCCATATACGGTCTAATTATTTCTGAATGGGTACTCAATAGTTCCTAAGCTACCAACAATCTGGGTATAGGAAAATGATAGAAATGCTCACTGGTTACCATTACCACATCTCAGTTTTATTCACCAGAAGAGAAAAGATGTCCTACCCAGATGCTGTCTTCTTGCTTGTACTGTTTCCAGTTGCGTCCTGTGTCACTGAACATCAGACTGTAACTTGTCACCCAGTCAGAGCTTCCATATCTGCCCTGCGTGGCCACTGCTGTAATCTCCACTCTGTTTCCCAGGTCCATCTGGAGCCACTGTTGAGCATTGGAATCTGCTGGGGACCAACCACCAGTTCCTGGAAGAAGATCAGAGAGAGTGGGTTGTAGTAACATCTCACAGGGCCATACCTTACAGCTCTCAAAGAGAAATGAAATGGTGTTCCACTGACATGTCTTTACCCCCAAACGTGCCCTGCTCATCCTTACTGGGCTCAATTTCCATTCTATTCCATTCTACTCCCTCTCATGCTTCAAGATTCATCTCAAATCCATGCTGTTCCTTCCATAAGTCTTCTGGTCTTTCCTCAGTCATTACACTTTCCATTTTCTGGATTCCTAGTAGAATTGGCTTTGTTTATTTATTTTTATTTGCTTATTGCCTTAACCTTGTAACATGTTTCCTATCCTCCGCCTGATTGTCATCTCCTACCTTCTTTTCTTCATTCTTTCATCCCTCTCTGTGTTTTCTCTACACCTACCATGGGCCAGCCTCTTTTTTCTTTCTTTCCTTCTTTTGCTGTGGAGACAAAGATGAAAGTTCATGGACTATGTCTTTGACTCCTGCCTCATCTGTTTGTCCGATGTTCACCGAGCACCTGAGGCGTTCTTGGTACCAAAGACACACAGACAAAAATACGCAATGTGATATGACGAGAAGCCTTATGAAAGGCAAACAGAAGGTACAACAGGAGCACAGAGGACACGACGCCTAGCTAGGTGATTGGAAAGGCCTATAGACAGGGATGGTGGAGCTTAAACCTGAAGCAAATATAACCGTTTTGCAGGCAAACAAGGTTAACTAGAGGAAACATTGGAGAGATCGGCCAGGCCAAGGGAACATCATATGCAAAATCTCAGAAGGACATCAGAGTGGGCTGTGTTTCTGGATCTTCTTGGGATTCAGAGTACTTGACACACAGGAACATGCTTACATGTGACAAAAGACTTTGGGCCCAATATTTCATTATTTGACACCCTGGAACTCTGCAGAAGATCAATATTAGCTCTTGCTTAATGGGAAGACCGTGGCCTCAGTTTTCTATTTTCATTTCACATAGGAACAAAGAAGTTAATAATCATTTTTACTGACCTGAGAGTTCACAGAACTTCTGAATCCTGAGTGGAAACTATGGCAGAGTGCATACGCCTTGGGTGGGGACAAGATGAAAACAACACCTCTGTTAGGCACCTTGCTCAGGGCATCGAGTTGGGGAGTTAGTTAAAATTATAATTTAGAAGGTTTAATCAATAAATTCCTTTTTGAGCTCAGCCTGTGTCACTGAAAATCATTTTAGTAATGTCCCAGTCTACTTTCTCACTATCTCGGAAGGAGTCAATGGGACTTCTCCTTGGTAACCGAGAACTTTCCCGAGCCCTGGCTGCCCAGTGCAGACGGCCTCTCATCGATGGGCGCGGACATGCAGACACAGGAGATACACGACATGAGGTGGGCCCTACTTTGGTCACAGGCACATCCTACAGGTTGTGGGTTGATTTTCTCCTAACAAATAGCTACTGCTCTTAAGCGTTGAAATGCAGAAACAGGAAGAGAAGGAACATTCCCAGCATCTACTGTGGAATGTATTTTATTATATATTTTGCAAGACATGAATACAGTGGCACATGTGGCTCACTTCCCTACTATCCATTATCTCTTCTTCTGTGGTGGTTGTGAGGCTCAATTTCATTTTTCAGCTCTCTACACTATTAGAGTTGTAGCCACATACATGGCTATAGTTCTCTCCAATAAAAACGTGACTACGAAGATGAGCCACTTGCAAGCCAACAAATCTCTTCCCCACTTGCTTTCCCTTTCTACTGACGGATCCAGTTGGCACCAAGGCCCTAGCTGATGGCAGAATGACAGCTTGGAAAGAGCCTGGATTCCTGTATCATCACATGGAGGAAAGCAGCTGCCTACTTAAACGCCTGCCCTATATTGTAATATGAACAAGAACTAAACATCTATGCTGTTTGAGACATTGGTAGCACATTGGAATTTATTTGATATCGCAGTTCAGCCTACTTTAAATACATACATAATACCCTGTGAGATAAAAAGCACAATTCTCATAATATAGTCAGGGAGACTGAGATCCAGCAAGTTTAGAACACCTGGCACTCAGAGTTTAATCATAGCTCTTTGAGGCTAATATGTAGCAGAAGAAAAAAAAAGTTTCTAAAAGCCCAGAAAATCAATAAATAAGCAGGAGGCATTTGAGCAGAGATTCTGAGATGCCAGACCCAGAGCTACATTTTTATCAACCAGCTCTGTCTTCACGAACACGTCCACAGTTCCCAGTACAGACCTTCTTTCAACTTCTCACAACTGACAGGGAGGCTTAAGAAGATCTTTCACATTTCCAAAAGAAGTCTAAAGTGATTCTGAACCTGCTCGTTATTTCCATTCAATTTCTCCTCCTGTCCGTTTCATGATGCCTCTTTCTTCTTAAGTGAAAAAAGCAAAGCTGTATAAACTATATGATCTCAACAGTATTAAAACGTGATAGGAGAGGAATTTGTATGGTGATTTCTTCTGAGTGATGAAAATATGAGTGATTCCATCCTTTTATGCTTTTTGCCTGTAACATATTTTCTCTTATCAGCATATCTTTCTTACAGAAACTGAGACTCACATAATTCATATTTATGGGGTTTATTGCATAAAGAATATATGCAACAATTTGACAGCTGTTGGTATAATATGGAACTTGTGACTTGCTGGGTGACCATCACTATGTTTGAAAATCAAAATACTCAAACCTTAACTATTTTCTCTTTTATCCAGACTTCCTAGTCATGCTTTAGGATTTTTTTCTTCATTTATTTTAATTATTATCATCATACTCATGATAAGAATGTATGTTAAGGATGGAAGAGAGAAGGGTGTCTGGGGGGTTCAGTCAGTTAAGCATCTGACTCTTGATTTTGGCTCAGGTCATGATCTCACGGTTCATGAGTTCGAGCCCTGCGTCAGACTCTGTGCTGATGGTGCAGAGCCTTAAATGACAAGGAATTCTCCTTGTCAACTTGCAGAGCACCCAATCACAGAAGACTGACCAAAACCCAAACCAAAACAAAAGAGGGACAGTTAACGCTAAAACATTTCTTCAACTTTGTCTGAGCCAAAGCCACTCTTAAATTAACCAAAAGGGAATTGTTGCTGTTCACCTTCATTAGCACAAACAGTTAAAAAATGTTCCAAACCCAGAAGCTTCAGCCGACCCTCTTAAAACAGAGGGACGCTATCTGGGTGATAATTGCCAAGGACTCTTTTCCTGCTGCTGAAGATGTTTCCTGCATTACAGCTAATAGGCCAAGTACCCGGGGTTGCCATGGTTGCTATGACAAACATTTTGTTCCTTGCACCAAACAATAAATGTGTTTTCAAAATGATGAGAGAACCCTGAAGACACTATTTGCAGTTACTCTGAAGACACACCAGCCCACACTAGCTTTCTGTGTCTGAATTATTCTCTAAATTGGGGGTGTAACATACACACAGATACCTGTGTTTGGCAAGTCAAAGGTGTTGACTAAAGCAGAGCTGCCTGCAATTGTGGCTAAGGTATTGATGATTATTAACCGCAATCCCCACAATCCTTGCAGTTGAAATTTAGGAGATTTTAATGCACATTTCAAGGAAGATTTTGATTTTAAAGGAAAAGTAACTTTACATTTTTATGTCACCTAGAATTTTCCAATTGTTTTCAAATACGAGATCCTGCATGATTTTGATGCTGTATCTTAATTTAATCCTAGCACAGCCCAAGCCCCCATACTCTACCTGTGCATTATGTGACTTTTGGGGACAGGATGGGAAAAGGAGATTATGGACCAAAAGCCCGGAGACCTGGTTCAAGGCACAGTTCTGCTCCTTAGGTTAGACTGGATGAGAAATTCTCAGAGGTGTTCCATCATCAGAAACACCTTGAGGCCTTGTAAAGATGATAATATACATCCTTGGGCCTTCTCGTTGATAATGTATTCAGACGCCTAACCTGAGAATCTGTTTTTGTTGTTGTTGTTGTTGTTTTGTTTTTTAGAAAGGTGTTTCTGACATGCTGAGTGGTTTGTGAAAAACTCGATGAGACAGCTTCTACGGTTTCCATTCTAATATTTTACAGATGAGATTTGCTTTATTTACCTACTTAGTAGACCGACATAGCTTAAATCTAATATGCTATTTTTGATGATCAAAAATAACAATAACAAATAACCACATGAAATTGCCTCTGGATTTAAGATGGGCACCCTTCTCTCCCAATTCCTCACACCAGACACAGAGGTGTAGTTAAATGGAGACTTAAAATTGCCAAGGAAATCTGAAACTTTGTGAATTGGGAAATATCCATCTCTGTTCTTGCATCAATAGTTATTATCACTCCCAGTTAAGCCTATTGTTCCTTCCCATCACCCCCATTATGCAAGCCCTTGGAGTGTTCATTCATATCCACTGTTAGATAACAGATGGTCCTTGCTCAGTGCTCAGCACCACCCTGTGCACTTGGCACACACGGACTCATTCATCCTCACAGTTATCTCTGCAACATAGATATTAATTATTATGATTATGTCCATTTTACAGGTGGCGACACTAAGGCCAGAAAGGTTGGACAGCTTTTCCAAGATCACATGACTACACAACTAGTAAGTGGCAGAACAGGGGATTCCAACTCACAAAACCAGGACCCAGAGCCCAATCTCTTAACTATTCGGTGACACCGCCTCTCCACAGGATGGTCAGAGAACCCCCCTCCTGTTCCTTTTCCTTCTCCAAAACAGCAATTATCACTAGAAACATAATTGTTTGCACGTTTTCAACATCTCACCTGATTCTCATAGCGATCAGCAATATATTTTTAAATTTCCATTTATGAGAGAATAAAGCAGACTCAAAGAGTCAACCAGCTTATTGTGGGGAGAGACCCAACGTTCTGATGTCTCACCGATGCTTCTTCTTCATGGAGAATTCTAAACAGGTTTAAAGTAAGACCAAAGAGGCATGTCTTCTGACACCCAGCCAACTCCCTTCCCAGCCCTTTTACACCATGATACTTAGTCCCCACTTTACACACTAGGAGAAGCTTGGAGCATGAGACAGAATAACTGGTAGAAGGCAGAAATTCCTCAGTTTCTACCCTTATTGCCACTTTTAACTCAGCAAAGGAAGTGAGAGTTGATTGAGGTCACACATTAGAAATGGGCACAAAATGGATTATAAATGGGTCTGTGCTCAGCAAAAGTTTACAACTATCTTTCAAAAGGAGAGTGAGTCCCTTTAGTACAAGACCAACAAGAGGTAGAATAATCACATACACGGCATTTCACACCTAAACTATTTGAAGCACATGGCCATTTAAAACAAAATCCCCAAAATAAACCCTAGAGGGAGTAGGTTTCTTATGCGGGTGCTTTCCTCCAGATTTACTCAAGCCCTAAAAAAACCACAAGCACATCATCACAAATGAGTAGGAAGCTAGCTTGAATTACTAGCTGCATCATTATTAAATATTCGGTGCCTGTGTAAGCAAAGGTTCAAGAGTTTTCAGGGACAAAACTGCCCAGTGATGGTAATGAATAAGGCAGAGAGATGGTCTCATAAATATTTAACATTACTCAGTATGGGTAAGAGTGATGACAACATTGGCAAACTTCTCCACAGCCCTCGGGGGGGGCCTCCTGCATCTGCAAGCACAGCGTCGTTATCATTCGTTTGGAATGGGACTTGTGGCTAGGCAGGGACTTCTTCTTCTTGTTAATGTTTATTTATTTATTTTGAGAGATGGAGGGTGAGCCAGGAAGGGGCAGAGAGAGAAGGAGAGAGAGAGATCAGACCATGGGATAGAATGTGGAGCTCGAGCCCATGAACGGTGAGATCATGACCTGAGCAGAAACCAAGAGTCGGTCGCTTAACCGACTGAGTCACCCAGGCGTCCCTGGGAAGTAACTTCTGAGGCTTGGGGTCGGGGGGGTGTTGGAGGGAAGACTGGGCATCATCCTTCTGCTACTGGGCACGTGGAGCAGGACCTGGGTGTCGCAGGTTGGTCCTCCTACACTTCTATTTAGGGACATTTATTTAGGGACTAAGGAGCCTCTTGGGAAAAAGCAAGTGGGAACCTGACCAAATACCCTGTAGGTTTCAAAACAGATACACTTGTAGGAAAATGTGGAGTGGGCCTGTTGAGGCCAATATGCAGAGAAGACCAAAAGTGATCATAAGACGACACTCATGAAAGGCAAGGGAGAATCTGGGTTCCATTCGGACCCATTCATGATAGAGGCTGCCTCGAGAGTCATGCCGGGAGCAGTGACTCTGCGTGTGTGACTTGGTTTGGGTTTACCAGAAGTCAATTATGAAGAATGGATTTGAGTGTAAGTAGCTCATTTGGGAACTGACCCCAGGAAGCTGGGTGAGAGGGATGCAGATGAGACAGGGAAGGGAGGAGAGCTGACCCGTGGCACATCTGCAAGCCAGCCATTCCTGTGGAGGAGCTTAATCTCACCAGTGCAGGATGCACTTTAGGGTTCTGTTGTCAGATCATTACCATATACAGGTTTTTTATACACGAACTCAGTCAGGTGTTGATTGAAACTGCGGGTGGGCAGAGTGGTGTTTAAAGCACAGAAAGATAGCCCTTCGGGCAGAGTAGAGAATGTGTAGATGTTGGGGTTGGAAGTGGTGATGCTGGGGATGTCTTCAGGGTTCCTCTCTGGTCTTCCTTAGTAGATGGATTCATCGCCCAGCTATGGGTGCAGGCTGACAACTAGAACTGTCTGCCCCCTTCTCCAGAGATTTGCTCTTGTCCAAACAGAAGTGTTCTTGCCTGGGAAGCTACCACTTCCTGGTTCTCATCTCAGCCAGTGATGGACGGATACAAAGTTCCAAAAGCCGATCCCATTGTCTCAAGACGTGGCTGATATTTATGGTGGCCCAGAACTTCCTCTTGGCATTGGAAGGAAGCTAGACCTCAGTTGAGACCAGCTTTCCCCTCTGTCTTACCTCACAGCCTGTCTCCAGAAATCACTCCCCCAGAAATCATTTGAACAAGAAGTCCCATCTCATCTCATCTAAGATGTTGTCCTTGTTCTGAAAGTGGTAAAGTCCAGGAGATGTGGGTGTCAACAGCCTTTGCTACAGTGAGTGTGCTTGGTCACATACCTGTGTGCCTGTGTTTCTAGGAGAGAGCTGTATTATTACTCTGAAGGGTTCTAAAGCTCATTACTCCCACAGTTCAGCTGTGATGTCCTACAGTGAATACTTCCTTTGTGAGACAGTGGAGCCATTAAGGTCCTCATGGATCGGAAAAGTATATTTGGCTGCACGTTTCACAGTTCAGAAGTTACACAAGAAGTGAGGGAAAGCAGCAGGAAGGCATTTGGGGCTTGGAAAATTTGGAGTTCGGTCCCAAGGAAGATATCTCACGTTGATGCCCCTTGCAGGCCAACGGTTGATTCATATACACATGAAAAACATCCATGTGAGAAGTTCTTGTATATAAAACTTGAAAAGACCCTACAGTCATACAGTTCAATGTGATACCCAATAGCCAGATGTAGCTGTTTACATGTAAATTAGCTTAACTTAAATTAAAGTTTCAATTCTTAAATAGCCACATTTCAAAAGCTATGTGTGGCTAGGGGCTACCATGTTAGACGGCACAGCTAAGGGATAGTCCATCCTTGCAGAAATTTCTATTGGATAGCATTGTTCTAGAATTTCTCTTATAAAATGGTAGAGGCTGAGTTCTATTTAATTTGTCAAATCAATACAGTTTAACTCCACTCATCGGCTGCTCTGGCCTGGGGAGCTGTGAGTGGATTATTTATTCCTCATTTAATGGATATATAATTATTGAGTTCCATCCATGAGTAAAGCAGTATAAAAGATTGAGCAGCAAGATAAGACACGCTCCCTGTTTTTAGGCAGATAGAGAAAAAATGACTCTCCCAAGAGTTTTTAAGGGAAAATGGAGAAGAGGAATCAAAACTCATTTAAACCTGCAGATCTCATCTTGCTGGCATTGCCACTTAAAACTTTTCTCTCGTGAGCAGCATACTTTTTAGCACAGCTCACATTCTACATTTACTTTGGCTTCCTAGGACAGTTTTGTTTGAAAGACAGTGCCTAGTCTTGAAAGCCAGTGTTTGAGCTGAAAGCATCACTTTTGACTCCATGAATTTGGGCAAGTAATTTCTCTCCTTCTACAAAAATAATATAGTTAAGTGTCCACTTTACCAAGAATCAAGGATCAAGATAATATTTGTCTCTTCGTAGGTTTAACCACTATGGCCACAAAATGGTTAAATACAAGTGTGTTTCATTGTTATTTCAAAAGCTTCATTTGGGGCTCAAAAAAATAACTCTGGCATCAGTTCCTCCCTTGATTAGGAAGTTACTCTTTTGACTGGAAGATGTTCAGTATAACCCACCAAAATGGTAGGAGATACAGCTTGAGAGAGAGAGAGAGAGACAGAGAAAGAGAGAGAGAGAGAGAGAGAGAGAGAGAGAGAGAGGGAGAGAGAGAGGAGAGGGAAGAAATAGAGTCAATTATTCTCTTACTCTGGATCAGATTACTAGTCTAAAGCCAGTCAAGGTAATTCTACCACCTTTGACTGTGATTGGGTCCAGGAGTGGACACATGACCACATTATGGCTAATTGGACAGAGAAAAACTGCTGGTGATGTGAAAGCAGAGTAGTAGGGCAGTTGTGGGGCCGGGAAGAGTCTCCTAGCTCTACGCCATAGTTCTCAAACTTCAGCACATCAATAACAATTGAGGAGCTTTGAAAAACAGGGGTTCTTAGGTCCCTCTGCCAGACTTTCTGGTCCAGAAGATCAGGGATTAGGATAAGTCTAGACAGGCTACATTTTTTTTAAAACAAGTTCTGAGGTGACATTCATCCTGACGCTGTTCTGAGGAATCAAATTGGATGGCTTAAAAGCAAGCCATAGGTGCCCGTGATTTCTGTTTCTCAGAATGCTATTAAGTCTGGCTGAGCTGTGGGGCAGGCATATTAGCTGGAGAAGGATGTAGACGCCGAGGATGGCATTGATGAACTAATCCACTAGCTCTGAAGCCTGTCTTCACTGAGGGCTTCCTTTGATGTAGGGTAATAAATTTTATTTTTATTCCTGGTGGTTTTTTTTTTTTGAAAAAAATATAGAATAAAACACAGATACAGGAAAGCCTCACAAACCAAATATTTAGCTTAATAAACTATTACAGATTGAACACCCTTGTAACTATCATGCTGTTCAAGAAAAAGAAGTATGGGGGTGCCTGGGTGGCTCAGTCAGTTAAGGGTCCAACTCTTGACTTCAGCTCAGGTCATGATCTCACAGAGATTGAGCCCTACCTCAGGCTCAGGGGGAAGTACAGAGCCCACTTAGGATTCTCTCTCTCCCTCTCTCTCTGCCCCCCCCACTTGTTCTCTCTCTCTCTCTCTCTCTCTCTCAAAATAAATAAATAAAATTGAAAAAAAGAAGTAACAGTATGGACACCTCTCAATCTCCATGTGCCGAGTTTCCACCATTTAATAATTTTTCATGCTACTGAGTTGTTTTTTTTTTTTTTTTTTAACTAGTGAGTTTTCTGTTGTACTCACACACAAAATTACCCTAACAAAGATATCCCAGAGACAGTAACAATTGCTCTGGATATTTTTGTGGAAGGGATTAATGAGAAGCAAGTCCTTAGCAAAACAAATGACATGGATTCTCTTATAAAATCTGGGGTTTTAGCAAATGTGTACATTGATTTAAAAAATTAAGTCCAGGGGCACCTGGGTGGCTCAGTTGGTTAAGCATCTGACTTTGGCCTCAGATCTCACAATCTCCTGATTTTTGAGTTCTAGCCCCGGGTCCGGCTCTGCGCTGACAGCTCAGAGCCTGGAACCTGCTTCAGATTCTGTGTCTCCTCTTCTCGCTGCCCCTCCCATGCTCATGCTCTGTCTCTCTCTGTTTCTCAATAATAAATAAACATTAAAAATTTTTTTTTTTTAATTTAGTCCAGACACACATAAGTGATTGCATAGACAAGTCTGAGTAAGAGAAGGGTGGTGTGAGACATTCAGAAGGGGTCCCCAGGGGAGGGGCCACCACAGGATAAGAGGCACCCACTGGGAGTCCTGGAGAAGGATGAACTACTTTTTTATATTAACTCCTATTTTCTTGTTTCTTGGAGTTGGATATATGTTATCATTTTCACTCCATATGGTAGATTCAATAATCCTTGGCTCATTTTTTAATGGCATTTCCACCATGTCTTAAGTGAAAGATTGCTAGATGGATTTTAAACAAACGAATTGAGTAGCTCCTACCTAACTACTCCAGGTTAGACAAAGCAAAAGTATCCAGCATACAATATGCTATTCAATTACATTATTTCCTTCTGGGTGTGACCTTCATTGCAAATGCAGTGGTAAACTGTCAACCACTAGACAAATATCTGTTATTAATTGCCATGCCCGTAACTGCATTACTGTATTTTTAAGTGAAAATGCTTCGAATTAAATGCAGTGAACTGACAAACTGAAGATCTTATCTCTTTGTGAAGTATGAGTGGCATCAAATAAGTGATTACTTGAGCTAGCATTTTACAGAGTGCTGCTTAGAAATAATCTCAGCTTGGCATTTCAGAGGAAGTGACCAGCCATCAGAGGAAGGAGTAAAGTGTCAATTGCATGGGTTTATCTATCACTTTTGTTGTGCCGAATGCTGATGTTTATAATCTCAGAAGTATTATATTTTTGGTGAGAAAAAGTCTTCATATGATCCCCCCTTCCCCTCTTAACATCATTGTGTTTTTCAGTTACCCTGGCTGAATAAAGAGAGGGTCATCACATTGGATTTGTCTGCATTTGCGATAGGGTCCCAAGGCTCCTATTAAACAGCAGCAGATTTCTATTCTGTACCTCTCAATGATCTATTGCTATCCTAGTCAGAGAAGAGGCCTAGGGCATTGTTTAAATATGTAGGTCAAGGTTAGTTTTGCCCACTGGCCTATTAGGCCACAGTATGATTTCAGGGGCATCGACGAGGCACAGGTGTCCATATCTCTCTTTCTCTCTTGACGCCTGAAAGTCCAGTTTTTGTGGTTAAAACACTGGCAACACCACCTGAAATGCCAAAGTGACCTAAAGGGTGACTATTACACCAGCACCACCTTTACTCAGATTAATATCTCAGATCAATATGAATAAAGATACTAGTTAAACTTGGGTAGACAGAATTAGATTCAAGTCCAGGTCCTACCAACAATTAGCTGTGTATCCTTAGGTCAGTGACTTGACCTCTCTGAGTCCACTTCCTCATCCTTAACAAACGTGAATGATACCAACTATCTTGGAATACTGATACAATGACAAGAAATAGAGGTTAAGTTTCTACTTCTTAGTTTTGAGCGTGGTTTCATATTCATAAAAACTTAGATAACTTTGATTTATTTCCTCCCATCCACTCTCCAGCCACCTCTGAGATGCTGAATTGAAAAAGGCACAGAGGTTAAGAATTGAAGGAGCAGAAGTCTAGGGATATTCTAGAATAGGGCATCCCCAACAATTGGACTGCCTGAATGCAACTGTTGCTAAAGCACAGGTTCTAATCAGAAGTTTTGGGGACAGAGACTGAGATCCTGCATTTCTAACAGGCTCCCAGGTGCTGCCCGCACTGTCACATAGAGCCCACACTTGGAGAAGTGAGGAGAGCATAAACTCACAAAGGAAGCACAGGACTTGATGCTGGCCATGCTGGGGGCGGGGGGCGGGGAGGGGGGCAGCTAGAACAGGACATAAGAAAGGAAAAGTACTGAAAATAAGGAAAGGACCCTTCAAGTGGAGAGGAGGAAACACTGAGACTTCTGTACGTCCCATTGTCTTTTCAAACAGATGAGATGATACGCATATCACGTCTGGCTCCATCAATCCATATGGGAGATTGGTGCTGTCATTTGCAGGCAGGCACTGCAGTGCTGCCTGTGAAACGGGATCTTCAGATTGTCACCTAGCTATCTGGAACAAGTCCCCAGACAGCCAAGATGCTCATTGTGAGAACCCTGATCCCTGAATTGTCCCGAATCCACTTCTCTGCATGGAAGGACCAGTGAGAACAGATTGAAAACCAACTCACAGAGGCCTTTGTGGGTCCTCAGCTGTTTGCAACCAGTGTTGCCCAAGGGGAAAATAAAAAGTGTGCAAGGATTCTGGGCGAAATGGGGGCAAGGGTTGTGAGCCTCTTCATTGGTCTGTGAGCCCAGGAAGCTGGGAAAGGCCCTGACATAAAAAAAAATCAGATTCTCCATGGCAACAAAATTGTCATGCTAGAAACACACAATCTCAACTTACACAGGCAAGCATCTCAAAAATATATCAAGTGAGGAAGAGAGATTAAAATTTCAAGGAACAAATGGCAAACGTAATGGTTTGCAGAACTGCGGATGGGGAAAGGAATGGGACGGGGAAAGAAAAATACAAACCTTTCCTCTCCCGGGGCCAGAGATGTCTGTTGTTATTTGCCTTTTAATCATAGAAAGTAACTTAAAACCTTCCCCTCACTTTGGAGCACATCTAACCCACAGTTCAGCGGCTTCACACAGCGCCACCAGCTCTCGGCTTCCTGCTGACAGTTAGTGCTTCTCAAAGCCCAGCTGACTTTAAAGCCCAGATCAAAAGCTTTCTTGCCACAAAACAAATCCCATTTGACAAAGTCAGATCCCTCCTAAGCCACAATTATATAGATTGACTTGGTAACCTAAGTTAATGGCGATCTGACCCCGAGTTTGATATATTTTGTCGTGTTCTTTTTAAAAGTAATTTGTTCTGTCTCTCTTCTTTTTTAATTTTTATTTCCTTGTGGGTGGATGACAAAAGGGCTGAGGGATGTTGTGGAGGGAGAGAACACAAATTCGATTTGGCAAATCCCATCCCTAGATAAGATAACAATATGAATGCTATTATGGTGGGCATTAGCCAACCAATCTCCCTGTTAGTTTTGCAGGTTGCCCAGAATGTGGCTCCCACAGCAGTACCTAAGGGCAAAGGCTGTTTCCAAGACTGCGTTTTTTTCTCAGAAATATTAGTTTGTCACTAGTCACTAGTCAGAACTCATGACACTTGCTTTACTTAGGGCGTGAGGACACTCATCGGCACGCCTTTTCTATAGTCTTCTTTTCAACTTTTGAGTTGATCCCTGCTTCCAACGTGACAAAGTTACCAGTGGGGCATCCTTTCTTCCTGCGTATAGGTCAGAAAACTGTGTGCGCTTGAGTTCTGAGCCCAGATGAGAGGTAAAGTGGTCCTTCATTACCTATGTTCAATGTACGCCAGAGGTGTGTGATCCCAGTGGAGGCAGCAGTTTTAAATCGTGCCCAGGACTTGCAGCCAAGTTCACCTCTGTGAAATAGCTCAAGAGTGAACAGCTACAAGAACACGGTTGAGCGCACTCAATACGAGGGAGACATAGTCTCATGGAGGTCAAGAATTTTACACCTTGTATTTCATCTTGGGTGGCATACCAGGACGTTTCCTGATAAATGGATAGAAGGCTGAATGGGGTAGAGTAGAAGGAATTCATGAAATACTGTGATAGGTGAATGAACAAATGAAGGCAGGGATGAAGAAATGGAGTATGTTAAGAAAAAACATCACCCAGAACTTGGAAATCAAAAAAGAGTATGCTATGTCTTTTCAATATCATCCTGGGCAGTTTTCAACAGGACCACTCAATGATTCTTTAAATTTTTTTTTTTTTTTCAACGTTCATTTTATTTTTGGGACAGAGAGAGACAGAGCATGAACGGGGGAGGGGCAGAGAGAGAGGGAGACACAGAATCGGAAACAGGCTCCAGGCTCCGAGCCATCAGCCCAGAGCCCGACGCGGGGCTCGAACTCACGGACTGCGAGATCGTGACCTGGCTGAAGTCGGACGCTTAACCGACTGCGCCACCCAGGCGCCCCTCAATGATTCTTTAATTCTCTAGAATGTGCCTGTTATTTGGTTTTGTTATTCATTGATTGATTATTAGATCTTAGATACTGAGAAGTTACATGTTAACTTATAAGTATTTTTCCAGTAGAGAAGATACAACCCCCCAATTTTATTGTATTGTAAGATAGTAGCTAGTTTTGTGTCTACCTAAACATATTTATTTTAATATTCTTTTTTTTCCCCACTGTGTGCCATGGCATTTTTTTTAATCTATGAAACCAAGATAATAGCACCTGGGTAGAGGGTAGTAGCGATGCACCTTAAAGGCCTAGAACAGTGATGGCTCTTGGTAAGTAGTAAGTAGATTGCTGATATGAGATTTAGTTGTATGATGGTAGACACCCAACCCTACCACTTAGGAAGGAGCCAAACCTGATCATGACAGTGCTGAGTAGCAATGATTTCCATCTGCCAGGGAACTTGCTGTTTAAAACACTACATGGAGAATTCAAATGAAAACCAAGATGTTCTTTGAAATCTCCATGTATATCTGTATATCTGTATAACTGTTTCACACCGTGCATAACAGTTTGCACTTTGGGGTATACTGAATATCTTTCCTATTTTAAAATAAAAGGGAAGTTTTAAAGGAAGAAATATAGAAAGAGGTGTTCATTAGACAGAGATATATAATTACTTCTAGGCTGTTTCGGTGGACAGACAGCATATAAGTCTATTTGTAGCAGGTGAAAAATAAATCACTGCTTTATACTAATATTTCCAATCAAAATAAAAAATTACAGTTTTCTCAACTTTAAAAATTTTATATTTAGAAAACTCATATGAAAAAATCTGTGCTTAATATGAATATAATATGTTTTATTATAATTACACTATATTTATATATTCTGTATAAGTATTATGTATGCGTGCATATGTATACTATATACACATATACTATATATGTATATATACCCTAATATATGGATATATATATTTATATATATCCAACCCTGTATTTATCACCTTTTCTCTATATGTGACTTTGTGTATATATACATAACCATACATATATATTTGACTTTCTATCTATCCAACTATATATATGTATATTTACACATACATATTATTTATATTACATATATAAAAGTAATAATATCAATATTATCACTAACAAATGTTAGCTATTAATGATATGCTAATTTAAATTAACCATGTAAACTCTTTATGAATAGGATTTGTGACTATTTTTTACCAACTATGTGCCAGGGTTCTAACAGAGTGCCTAGCACATATTAGGTGCTCAATAAATATTAATAGAGTGATTTTTGATTTATGAATTCACTCAACCTAGTAGTTGCAAGTCTTGCAATTTAGAATCACCTGGAAAGCTTGTATTTACTTATTTTATCAATATCCACCCTTGGATCCCACTCCAGACAATTAATTCAGAGTATCTGGACTACGAGCTCATGCATTGCTACTTCTAAAGCTATCTAGGTGATTCAAATGCACAGCTCTCGGATGGGAACCAGTGATCCACTCTCTCCTTGAGGCTGTGTTGACTTCCCCCTGAGGGCAGTGGTTGGACCCAGTGAGTGAACCGGAGGCTGCCAGGCCTGGAAGTTTGTTGGAGGACAAGGCCAGTGCATTTCAACATTCTGAGACTGTCGCCCCTGCATGACCTTCCTGATTTAGACTCTAGCTGGAAGAAGAAAGAGAGGTCAATGTCCTCTCTGAACACGCCAGTGCTATCCTTGGACTCCGGCACCCAGATTTCCCAGTGAGCAGAATAATTACAATAAATCGGAGCAGAGACATCTGCTCTGTCAATATCATCCACCAGGGGATGAGCTGGCCTGTGACCAGACTCACAGGTTCCCAGGAAACTGCAGAGGTGCTACTAGGCAGTAATGACTTTCTGCCACTTCACAGTTGGGTTAAACTGGGGAGAACTCTGGCTCCAGATGCCCTGTTGGCGTACAAATTAAAATCTTCCAACTCTGGTTTCTTCCTGAAATTGCCAAGTGGACCTCCCTGCTCGGGTCAGACTCTCTACCCTGCATCGAGAAGGATCTTTTTAATATGCAAGGCTTGCCACAGTCTGAGCATCATGTGTCAAAGCAGGCATTACTGGTCCACTTTACAGATAAAGAACTGAAGTCAAGAGCAGATAGGCAATTTTCAGACACTCACAGGGCTTGCAAGTAAATGCTGTGGGCAGCACTTGAACCCTGGCCAATTAGTTTCCAAGTCTCTTTCTAACACAGCCCTCTTTAACCTGTCTTAGTGAATCGGTTTGCTCACGTGGTGGTGAGGAGTAAAACTTTGGGTTCAGATGTCTTAGATTTGATCAAAGCATTTCTCCTTCCAAATTTTGTGATTTTAAGCAAGTTATACAACTTTTCTGAGACCCAGGAACCCCATCTGAAGTTAAAATGTAATAACACGCATCTTACGGTAGCTTTCCGAAGACGAAATTCCTTGATAGGTGAAATGCTTTACAAAATTCTTGGCACAGAGTGTTCAGCAAAAAGGCAGTGTTAATACACAATTATTAATATTTTCCTGTTGGGTTTTTGATTGGTCATTCTATTTCTCTTTAGAATAGCATTCTTAAAATCTTTTCTTAACAAAGCCATAGAAATTGCTAACTTAAATTACGGATCCCATTATAACAGAATACTTGTGAAACGTAGTACGAAACAAACATCAAATACACAAACAAAAATTACACAGCACTCTCACCATTAATGAAGATTAAAAACTATAAATTAAAATGTCAACCAGTTAAATCATCCTGCACTTATAAAAATGATACCCTTGGGGCTCCTGGGTGGCTCAGTTGTTTAAGCACCTGACTATTGGTTTTGCCTCAGATCATGATCTCATGGTTTGTGAGTTTGAGCCCTATATCAGGCTCCGTGCTCACAGTGAGGAGCCTGCTTGGGATTCTCTCTCTCCCTCTCTCTCTGCCCCTCCCACACACTCTCTCTCTGTCACCCTCTCTCATATATAAATAAATACACCTAAAAATGATATCCATAACACAATGAGAAATTAAAATCTGTTCCAGAATGTATAGATGGGCCAACACTGGAAACTTACTAATATGATGGGCCTCATATTATCGATGAGAAGATACAGTCAAGAATAATTAATATGAACTCTAACAGATCACTGTACCTCTTGAAATTGCATATAAATTATTTTTCTCAACTTGAAGACGTTTGTAATATTCACTAGATATGTAAATATACAAAGATAACCAGATGTTAAATAATTTTTAAAAATTAACAAATTCAAATACATATTATAAAAGTCAACATCCAACTCTGACTAAAAACAGATCTATCTAGATATCCAACATTATAATTTGTTAAAGACACGTCACATAAGAGATCAGTTAAGGGTGTCTGCTCTTACTTCCATCACACATTGTAAAGATACACACCCAACATTTAACCACAAGTACTAGTTGGTAGGTTTGCCTTGCATTTTCTTACTTACTTTATTACTTACTTACTTTTCTGTATTGTATTTTCTTACTTTTACTTCACAGTACTATATATTTTTAAAATTAGCAACATTTTTTGTTGTTAAAATTTAAGTTCTTGAAGGAAAAATCTTAGTAGATTTCACACATTTATTGTGTACATGCTACAATAATAATGTATGTTGGTAACTATTCATGTTAGAGACATGAAATATGAAAATAAAGCATTTTTTTAAAAACTTATTTTTACAAAGGCCTCTCATGATAATCAGAGAAAAATAGTGTGAGTTGGGGAGGCAAGAACAAGCATACTTTGAATATCCATTATGCACTAGGAAACATGGCTTAATTCCATTGTAACCCCCTTTCCCTTTCTTCTTCTCAACACTGCTCTTGGACATGATCCCAGTGAATAGGAATGTCCTTTTATTCCATTTCCCCACAGCATGCTTATTTAGCATTTGCCTTTTGAGTTTTAGTCATCTTACTCACCAACTCTTCGGTTGAGTTGAGCTGGGCTGTGAGTACCAGTGAGGTCTGAAGAACTGGAAAAAGCCATTGGAGAGAGCAGGGATGCTAATGGGTCATCACAATTGTCTATAATGATAGGAAAGAAAGAAAGCAAATTGTATTGGCAAGAGAGAGCCCATAAAGGGAAGAATCATGGCATTAACCCCATTATTAATTAACCAATGCTCTGAACAAAGCCAGTACCAATTGTTTCCATGGGCTATTTCATTCATTCCTCACAATCCTGAAAGACTGGTATAAATTCCTTTACAGTTGGAGACACTGATATTCAGAGATGTTAAACAGTTTGTCCAAGGTCGCAACACTAGAAACTGGTGTGGCCAGAAATCTCACTGATTTGTCTCACTCAGGAGTCTAACAATCACCCATTCCTTTAATCATTCACTTGAGAAAAGCCTCAGGTTATGGCTATTGAGCTTATTCTAGAAGGAGGAAGACTGTTGAAGAGGGGATACGATTGTTTACCTATTTTCCCATCTTCAATCCCTAAGGGATCCTGCCATAGTTGTATCTAGACAGAATGATTTAAAATGTCTCACTCCCAGTTGTGTGAAAATCTTTGGAAAATGAATGGCTAATTGTAATAATTCATTGCGTAAAGTAAGCGAGAATAGTCCCCAATCGTGTACAATCTTGAATCTGCTATTCACTTCAATAACAGCTTCTCCAGCCTTCCCAAATGTGACAGGTATGCTTGCTTTTTTTTTCCTTTTTTTTTTTAATTTTATTTTTCATTTTTAAAAATTTACATCCAAATTAGTTAGCATATAAGTGCAACAATGATTTCAGGAGTAGATTCCTTAGTGCCCTTTCCCCATTTAGCCCATCCCCCTTCCCACAACACCTCCAATAACCCTCAGTTTGTTCTCCGTATTTATGAGTTTGTCCCCCTCCCTGTTTTTATATTATTTTTGTTTCCCTTCCCTTTATGTTTTGTCTCTTAAAGTCCTCATATGAATAAAGATATATGATATTTGTCTTTTTCTGACTAATTTCACTCAGCATAATACCCTCCAGTTCCATCCACGTAGTTGCAAATGGCAAGATTTCATTCTTTTTGATTGCTGAGTAATACTCCATCATGTGTGTGTGTGTGTGTGTGTGTGTGTGTGTGTGTGTGAGTGTATACCACATCTTCTTTATCCATTCATCCACCGAGGGCTCTTTCCATACTTTGGCTATTGTTGATAGTGCTGCTATAAACATGAGGGTGCATGTGTCCCTTCGAAACAGCACAGACAGGTATGCTTTCTAAGGCTTCTTTGATGCTGTTCAAATGTAGAACAGGGTGGGGTCATGGGCAGAGATGTGGTCTTGACAACACAGACATGTTCCTCCAAATGAACCATGCGATCTCATGCAGACAATTCTGCTCTTCACATAGCAAACTGGTCATGTAAATGTTCCGTAATAATTCATTTATTTGTTTGCACCTTACACCAAATGGTACACTCTTTGTGGGACTTTGCAAATAATCTGATACATAATAGGCCTTCAGTAAAGGTTTGTTGAAAGAAATGGATAGTGAAGGAAGGGAGGGAGGGAAGTAGGGAGGGAAGAAAGAAGGAAGGAAGGAAAGAGGAAGGAAGCAAGGGAGGGACTAGTTCACACAACAGGACAAAATGATTTTCCAATTTTTCATTTTGTGCACAGTTGATTTTGCAGGACATTGCAAAATGACATCATGAAATGTAGACATACCTCATTCAACCATGATTTTACATCATTCAGATTAAAGGTAAACTTGATGTACTAAGGGCTTTCAAGAAAAGTTGGTCTGATTTTTTTTTTTTAATTTTTAAATGTACATTGGATATGGGGCTGCTTCTTTATCCAGAAAATTCATAGAGAGGACTATTTCATCTCACCACAGGAACATTAATGAGAAACATAAGGATTAAATTTTTGTTTGTTAAATGTGTTAAAAAATCCACTGGCTAAGTGTATTTTGAGGGTTTTTTTTTTTACCCCAACACAAATGTTTGAAAAATATTTTGAGGTATTTGACAAACACAAAAGACAGCCAAATCCTCACCAAAGAGGAACGACATAAAAATCACAGCAAGGACACCTCTGCAGTTATGGTCAATCTGCTAATAGAAAGCAGAGCTCACGGCTACTTTATTCCAGGCATAAAATGCAGGTGAGGGGAGATGCATATACACTTCCAATACATTTGTATGGAAACGCAGATCATTTACACTATTTATGTAGTAGGAGACAATTTGAATATAATGCAAATCTCACATTTGCTTATGCCTATTTCATCATCAGGAAACACTAGGTGAATACAGAAAACTGGAATCAGTGGAACTGAAGCCCACAGAAATACACCACGCCTGTACACACACCCACGTCAAAGACCATACAATATCGGACTTCACAGCTATGCTATGAGCCACACCTGTCTGCATCTGTAGTTACGACCATCTTCCAATTTCAGATAACACTCCTCCCACTACTCTCTAATAGCTCACAACCCTTCTGACACCCACTTCCACAAGCAAATTGAAGATTTTCTAAAGATAAAGTACCATGTTTATTATAGCATTTACGTAGTCTTTAAACATATAACATGTATGAAGTCGTGTTACCATTTTTATTAGGTTCTTAGGATTAAAAAACAATTTTAATGTTTATTTTTTGAGAGAGAAAGAGACAGACAGAATATGAGAGGGGGAGGAGCAGAGAGAGAGAGGGAGACACAGAATCTGAAGCAGGCTCTAGGCTCTGAGCTATCAGCACAGAGCCCAACACAAGGCCAAACTCACAAACCGTGAAATCGTGACCTGAGCTGAAGTCGGATGCTCAACCAACTAAGCCACCCAAGTGCCCCTCTTAGGAATTTTTTTTAATATATACTGATGACATGTTTGAGCATTGTGCCCCTAACCCTATGTTTCCCCTAAGTAGAAACAGAAGTGACCTAATCATTGCAATTTAATTCAGTCCAATAAATATTTATAAAGATATACTTTATGTTTGACCTTGGATAGGCACTAGGGATTGAGTGCAGTAAAATTGAGTTAGACCTCAAGTATCTCAGAGACTATTGAGCAATGAAGGAAAGAAAGAGAAAGAAAGAAAGAAAGAAAGAAAGAAAGAAAGAAAGAAAGAAAGAGAAAAAAGGAAAACTTACGAGGAAGTTTAAGAGAATTTTACCCAAGGTTACACTCAACCCACTAAAATGGGGACCCGACTATACAAACACCCAGGTAAGTGATCTGCTGTGTCTGTCCCAGGCCTTTGCAGTCTCCCCTTTCACAAGGTGCTTGCCTCAGGGAGAGGTTTGCTTCCAAAGTTCACTGGCCTTGTGAAAACAGCTGCCATTTCCACCGGCCATTTCCTCTTCTGAACTGTACCTTCCTTGTATCTCACTGTGTGGGGTCAGTGTTTCCACTTTGGGAATTAGTAAACCCATCAAAAACAATCTGTGTCAAAGGATAGGTTCAAAGGAGAACCTTCAGGAAACTTCTTGTCATGGACCCTGCTCATTGCAATAGTGGCCCTTATTTATTTATTTTTTTTTATTTTTTTTTAACGTTTATTGATTTTTGAGACAGAGAGAGACAGAGCATGAACGGGGGAGGGTCAGAGAGAAAGGGAGACACAGAATCCGAAACAGGCTCCAGGCTCTGAGATGTCAGCACAGAGCCCGACGCGGGGCTCGAACTCACGGACCGCGAAATCATGACCTGAGCCGAAGTCAGCCGCTTAACCGACTGAGCCACCCAGGCGCCCCAATAGTGGCCTTTAAAGAACACGGCTGAACTTTTGTTCTACCCTTAATAGCGATAATAATGGGAAATTTTCAGATCAGAAAGGAATAAAGACCTCTTTTCTCCAGCCAATACGTAGTCCCCTCTGTCTTCTCTATGTCACCTAAATTGAGACCAGGCCTCTAATCAAATTAACCCTGGTCATTGGGAATTAAGATTTGTCCACCTAACCATTCTAAGTCCAAAAGTGTGTATTATTTGTAGACATGCATCTTATTCTTAAAGCAGAAGAGAAGGATCTAGCATAAGTGAGAACAATTTATATATGTTTTAATTCATGATTTGGGACAGTCTGGGACAGTGGAAAGCATCAGAAAAGCTAGAGCTAGGAGCTCCTCACTCTACATTGGTTCCTTCTCTTGCCTTGGTGATTCCAAGTAATATATTCAAATGCACTAAGCAGGGTCTCCGTTGTCTGCAAAATCAAGAGAGTCTTCTCTGGCAGAGAAGACTGTCGCATTTCTCAGAAATGAGAAAATCTCTTTTCTCATTCTGTTTCTCATTTTAAACAGAATGAGAAAAATGGGGAAAAGTCACCTTTAAAGGAGAAAGCACAGAAGGAAAACAGGAAGCACTGTATGAATGGTTTGTAATACTTGCTATCATTGAGAACAACCATTTCAACAATTTTATTTCTGGGATCTTGTCTCTGTCACAATACCTGCTCAAGAATTGGTGTCACTGGTAGCTCTTTGGCCCTGGAGGTTTACGGAAGGCCAGATGAGAAGAAGAATATGAAATGGAGGGGAAGTGAAGGGGTGAGGAATCACTGGAGAGTGAGGACACATTGCATAGGGCAGTCCGCCCCCTCTGTGGATTGCCAGCCTTGCAGAGACTGGGCCAACATCACACCAAACACATGGCTGGGAAAGAAAGAAACAAAGCGCCATTTGCTCCACCATTTCTGTAGGCTCTAAATAAGCAAACTTGTGTTGTCATTACATTTTAGACACCACTCGCATCCCAGCCTTCTGACAGTATGTCTCCACAACGCTAAATCGAGCAGTCGGTTCCTACAAAAGCGAGCTGGATGTTTGTCTGTATTTACATAAGGAAAGTGGAGACAGTGAAGAAACTCAGGTGGGGAGAGAGACATTTGAAGTTTGGGGAAAACATACCAAGGGACCAAAGTCAGGCTTTCAAGGGGACACAGAACCTGAGATGGACCATCATGATTTTACCAGAAAACCATTTTCCACACTTTAGGGATGCATTGGCGTAGTAGGATATTTTCAAAATATACTCTTAAAAATACTGTGGATAGGGCTTGTCTTTAAAAGATTTGGTGTGGATGGGGCGCCTGGGTGGCGCAGTCGGTTAAGCGTCCGACTTCAGCCAGGTCACGATCTCGCGGTCCGTGAGTTTGAGCCCCGCATCAGGCTCTGGGCTGATGGCTCAGAGCCTGGAGCCTGTATCCGATTCTGTGTCTCCTTCTCTCTCTGCCCCTCCCCCGTTCATGCTCTGTCTCTCTCTGTCCCAAAAATAAATAAACGTTGAAAAAAAAAATTTAAAAGATTTGGTGTGGAAAGGAGATGAAATTAAAAGGCTATTTAAAAATGCAAACCCATACTCTCGTGCGATTTATTAATTCTCCCTTTTTCCTCAAAAAATAACTTCATTGCCATCTTTAATATTTTCCTTTATAATAGAAATGCCACTTCTTACCCTACCCCATGCCCAGGCAGATAAAAATCCACTTCTATGGGTATGATGGAAAGCAACACAGCTCTTTACATTGTGTAACTGTTGAACAACCTCATTCTTATTTGCAAATGACTTAGACATACATTCATGGACTAAGAGGGTAGCAAAACCCAAAGACCCGTCTGAAGTTGTGAAATTCAAGCCCTTCACTTCAGCAATGAGAACCTCAGGTTTATAGTCTGCTCAGGATTATTCAGTTAATCGATGGACTGACTAGCTTGGACCAAAACTCAGGTTTCCTCACTCCCAGATGGCGACCACTAGGGCAGGGTTTCCTGCCGCCTTTGCCTTAGCCTGATAACCATTAGTTATATTATTTTTCATAACATTTTGTTTTAATGAATAACTTTCTTTGTGCAAAAGGAAAGGCATAGTTGCCACCTCCTAGATAACAGAAAAATAGTAAAGAATAGCCTGTAACTTTCAAAATATTTTTAATTTCTTCCCTATTTTCCTTGCCTTCTTATTTCTTCCTTCAACATCAAAAAGTAAAGAAAACATGGAGCGCCTGGGTGGCTCAGTCAGTTAAGCATCGGAGTCTTGATTTTGGCTCAGGTCATGATCTCAGGGTCATGAGATCGAGCCCCACATAGACCTCTGTGCTGAACACGGAGCCTGCTTAAGATTCTCTCTCCCTCGGGCACTTTTTGGGATGAGCACTGGGTGTTGTATGGAAACCAATTTGACAATAAACTTCATATATTGAAAAAAAAAAGTTTCATAGAATATAAAGAATCAGAACAAAAAGAAAAAAAAAAGATTCTCTCTCTCTCTCTCTTTGCCCTTCCCTCAACTCCAATTCATTTTTCTCTCTCTTTCTCCAAAAAAAAAAAAAGAAAGAAAGAAAGAAAGAAAGAAAGAAAGAAAGAAAGAAAGAAAAGAAAAAGAAAAAGAAAAAGAAAAAGAAAAAGAAAAGATAAGAAAACATTAAAGGAAGGATTTAAAAAAACAGAAGAGGGGTGCCTGGGTGGCTCAGTCAGTAAAGGTCTGACTCCTGACTGACTCAGGTCATGATCTCACAGTTCTTGAGTTCCAGCCCCACACTGGGCTCTGTGCTGACAGCATGGAGCCTGCTTAGGATTCACTCTCTCTTTCTCTCTGCCCCCCTCACTCTCTCTTAAATAAATAAACTTAAACATTTTTTTTTTAAATTTAAAAAAGTGTAAGAAGAGAAAAAGAAAAGTGACTTGTGTCCTTATGAATATTTGTGTGGATCCTCAAGTCAAGCATTTTAGTTGATACTGTCAATCTGAAGAAGTGGGGGTAATTTGTTCCTCAATATATATGTACAGTTATATACTAAAGGTCTTCTCTCACATTAAT
This sequence comes from Lynx canadensis, assembly GCF_007474595.2. Classification (NCBI taxonomy): domain Eukaryota; kingdom Metazoa; phylum Chordata; class Mammalia; order Carnivora; family Felidae; genus Lynx; species Lynx canadensis. The sequence continues at coordinate 113,838,187 of NC_044310.1, forward strand.
TAAAAGGTAAAGGCACAAAAGATAATTCTGAGTAAATATGATATTTACACACCTTTTTAGAAATTATCATTGACTCTTTTTTTTTTTTTTTTTCCAACGTTTATTTATTTTTGGGACAGAGAGAGACAGAGCATGAACGGGGGAGGGGCAGAGAGAGAGGGAGACACAGAACCGGAAACAGGCTCCAGGCTCTGAGCCATCAGCCCAGAGCCCGACGCGGGGCTCGAACTCATGGACCGCAAGATCGTGACCTGGCTGAAGTCGGACGCTTAACCGACTGCGCCACCCAGGCGCCCCATATCATTGACTCTTTAAGACGATTCTACTTTAAGTAACACTTTTTGTTGTCAACATATATTTTTATTCATTATTATTAAAATACCAATAGAGTAACAGATGGTCCAAAGTTAAATTGTGAGGATCATCTTGATTACCACAGTAAATTGTCTGTACGTGGGGATTTGGAGCTTAACAGATTCACTTGTATTTATAGGTGAGATAAAATTCCTCTTAGCATTGCACACTTAATGGCCTACTTTGTTTAAAAGACATAAAGCATGCATTTTGTATAGTGCCTACAACGGTGCTTAGAAGTGACAACTCACTCTTTTAACTTCATTTATTTTTCCCCTCGTTACCTATAATTTCACTTAGTAAACAACAAAAATAACTACTCTAATATTACTCTTGAATCTGACCCCATCTCCATTTTCCACCATGAAATCCTAGGAGATAAATGACTTCATAATGAGCAGACCAAAAAAACATGGCTCTCTAGAATGAGTCATGAAAAGAAGGTTAAACCTTCTTCTAAACATCCATCTCCAACTTAATGCAGGATCCGCCTTTTGATTACGTGCTGAACATGCATGGTTGTGCTCTTTGCTGTAGGAAGATAAAGATGAAAGTCAAAGACACAGAGCCTGAGCTCAGGAAACCAAGCATCTACTTTGGGTTGAAAGATAATCGTATGTTTTTTAAAGCAGCTCCTTATGTTTATGAACAATTCCAGGCAAAAGACCTTTGACTTCGGATCCAGGAATCCTGGGCCCTCTTTTACCTTCACTGTGAGCATGCGCTCATTTTCCTTTTCTGTATTTCAGATTCCTCAACTGTAAATGGCGGGGGTTATCGTTCATTTGTCCACTTAACAAGCTTTCACTGCGCACATTCTAGACATCAGAGTGTCTGCCAGGCTTTGAAGATAGTTAAAGCAATTATAAAGCACTCAAACACTGTGGACTTGGGCACATCGCTTGCTGCCCTACAATAGTGATTGATGACGGATGGGGTGCAGCTGGCTAAGAGAAGCTAGTCCTGTCTACGAATTCACAAGAGGGTTCTGGGATATTTTCTCAGCTTTACAAACAATTCTACTTAAAATTTTAGGTAACATTTGACTTGGAGGTACTGTCCTTCACTTATAAGTGGCTTGCTAGGACTCTACCATAATCAAACCCAGTATGTATAACAGCAGGGCAGCGGTGGCCACCATAATTCTCCCAGCATCTCTGGTGCAGCTGTCTGTCTGGGTTGTCAGCAGTCACTGCAGCCCAGCCAGAGGGAGACCATCATTTGCGGTGGATGGATGAGGAGGCTACACGGGTTTTAGTCCATTTCACACCCTGGTCAATGTCTATACTGGGCTTTGAACCAAGGTCAGCGTGACTCTTTGCATATTGTCAGTCTGAAAATTGGCTTCCAGTCCTTAAAATGACAGCAGGAATTTCGTTCAGACTGGCAGTGGGGAGTCTTCCATTTGGCTGTCTTGTGTGAGGTTAGCCATTCTTGGATTTTCAAGAACATCCCCATATGGATGTCCCATAATTAGCTCAAACTCAAAATATGCCGCAAATATGCTTTTTTAGGTTGCTTTCCTCTTATATTACTCCTTTCCCTCCCATACCGCCACTGATGGCTTATTATTATTATTATTATTATTATTATTATTATTATTTTGATTCTCAGGTGTGGAATATTGAGTTCACAACTGGCTGTTTAATTTTTCTATTTTAACTTTAAATATAATTTATCAATGACTTAATGTAACTGAACAAGTGTTTCCTGAGTCCCTCATGTGTAAGGTCTATGATATAGGGCCAATGTAAGCCATAGGTAACATCTTGTTGACCGAGAATATTATTTTATTCTACCATTTAGTATCTGGGACTATGTCTATGTTCAATAACATTTGTTGACTAAACCAGTTGAAAGAAAGATTTCTCAGATTTATACTCACTTTTATTTTTTTATTTTTCTCTCGCTTGCCCTCTACTTGATCCTATTTTGGGTTTTACGAACACCGTGTTACAATTTTTGCAACCGTCTTCCCAGGTTCCTGCTTGTGTCCATCTATATCCAATCGCCATTTCGAAACCAATTTTCAACATGTTTCTCTCGCCAAGTCCTACTAGGTATGTCAGCCTTAAATTTGGCTTCCAGAGGTGGCAGAATGAAGATGAACGAACAAAGAGAGATTTGTGAGCAAATAAGAGGCTCCAGCTGAATGTAAGGTCAGGGTACCACTGATGGGGTCGCGGGCTGGTCAAAAGAATCAGAAGCTGAGGTCCAACCAGCAGAGTCAGGAGTAAAGTGCCTGTTGCTAAGATCAGCTTCAGTCAGAGACTAAGAACCACGACCGCCAAAAGAATCAGTCTGGTGGTTGCCTAAACTCAAGTATGCTAAAGTTATTAAACCTATAGGATTATGAATGTTCCTTCATAGAGGAGCTGGATTAGCTAGAAGGCATGAAATCTTTGGTGGGTAAAAAAGGTAAAAGGGATTGGAAATTTCTGTAATGTGAGAAGCTGAGTGGTGACTAGGATTTTGGAGGGATTTAGAAGAAATGATAAAGGAAAGTCAATCTTTGAAAAAATAAAATTTTACCTATTTTTTTTTTAAATTTCTAAATCCATTCCATTGGTTGCCTTTTAGTTTTGTTGACTGTTTCCTTTGCAGTGCAGAAGTTTTTACCTTCATGAGGTCTCAATAGTTCATTTTTACTTTTAATTCCCTTGCCTTTGGAGATGAGCCAAGGGATACAGGAGTGCTGATGCATAGGGGCACCTGTACCCCAATGTTTATAGCAGCACTTTCAACAATAGCCAAATTATGGAAAGAGCCTAAAGGTCCATCAACTGATAGATGGATAAAGGAATTGTGGTTTCTATATACAATGGAATACTACGTGGCAATGAGAAAGAATGAAATATGGCCTTTTGTAGCAACGTGGATGGAACTGGAGAGTGTTATGCTAAGTGAAAGAAGTCATACAGAGAAAGACAGATACCATATGTTTTCACTCTTATGTGGATCCTGAGAAACTTAACAGAAGACAATGGGGGAGGGGAAGGAAAAAAAAGTTAGAGAGGGAGGGAGCCAAACCATAAGAGACTCTTAAAAACTGAGAATAAACTGAGGGTTGATAGGTGGGAGGGAGGGGAAAGTGGGTGATGGGCATTGAGGAGGGCACCTGTTGGGATGAGCACTGGGTGTTGTATGGAAACCAGTTTGAAAATAAATTTCATATTTAAAAAAATTTCTAAATCCAACTTTGTTTCCATACACCCCTGTTCCCTTCTTCCCATCCCCACCTATCAACACTCTACACAGAACGCACCTATCAGCATTACTTACAACACACACAACACACACATGCACACATCATTGCAAAGTACAGTGTCAATCAGATTTGGAATTTATTAGGTTTTTAAGTAAGGCTAAAAATGGAATGAATGGGATATATAGAATGAAGAAGATTGAGAACATGAGAAAAATAAGACCACAGGTTTAAAAAACTAAAAGTACAGATGATGTCTTTTTACTTTTAAAAGTGCATTGCTTAAAGAATTATGGGTGGAATATTAAGATGAAGGAATGAAGACAACTGACGAATTATAAAGATAACGCTTCTGCCAACTCAGTATTCATCAGAGCTGAGAATGTCTTTTCTAGAGCTGTATTTTTTTCAGTAGATATCTATTCTTTCTTTGAATACAATGAAGCCAGACTTCCAATAGCTGCTCAGGATCCTGCATCAAGTAGTTCTAAATTACACTGGAAATTCTAGTTACTCCAGAAACCATGATTTTAAAGTGTAGATCAATCAATCCATAGACATTTGTAAAACCCTCTTCATCTTTAATGGATATAGGCACAGAGTTTCTAAAGGAAACACTAACATCTCTGTGTGTCATCAGTCTGCCCATTGGAATTGAGGAAAAATGCCTGATTAAAAAAGATAGGCTTGTGTTGGAAACTGGCCAGCTGGCTGACAGCACAACCCAATGAGGTCAACGCCAACCATTTATGAGTGGATGGGATAAACATGTACTGATAATGTGAACAAATATTGATCTTTATTGATCTTTGTAGATGAGAAAATAATGACAGCACAGACACAGAGCAGTAGTCTTTCAAGATCATAATGTGGCTGTGTGTGTGTGTGTGTGTGTGTGTGTGTGTGTGTGTTCTTTCTGGACCAGTTGGAGACTAGTATATTTGGAAAGAGCCCAGACACTGGATTCCAGCCCAGTCTGAATTCAGATCCTGACTCCGCAGCTTACTAATTATATGTCCTTTGGGATGTTATTTAATCTCAGTTTTCTCTATATATAATGGGGATAATAAGTGTACATAGGCTTGTTATGAGAACAAAAAGAGACAATTCATGTAAAATATTTAACCCAGTGGTTGGCACATAACTGGATACACGTTAATTCCCTTCATTTGCTGCCATTCTTTCTTCCTTAGTTTCAAGTTCCTCATCTCCAGTTCCAGTCACTGCATTTGAAAAATGACATTTCTTGTACCCTTTATTATATATTTTAGACTTTTCCCATCCAGATGGTTTTAACACTGTTTCTTTATCAGCCTTTCAGGGCTCTTAGGATAATTCTGTACCAAGAGCTATTCTGTTTATGCATTACTTTTCCTCCAAGACCAAACACGGCACACTTTCTAAGTTTCACCGCTTTTTTTTCTTATATTCAATAACATTTCTTAAGCACAAAGTGCCAGGCATCATGCTGTCTGTTCCATTATGCTGGGAATTCTTAAGAAGAACATAAAGTATTGCTCACATATGCATTACAAAGAATAAGGCTGTAGAAAATATTTGGATTTCTTGCTAGTCCTTATATTTGATTTGTTAAAAAAAAAACACACATATTTAAAAAATAGGGACTGCCCTATTTGTGTTTTGAGATCATAAGCTTGAAATGCCAAGGAACCGTGCTGTGCACGAGAGAGGCTCACCAATTTGTATTTTGGAAAGTGTATTCTAGTTGCAGCATAGAGAATGGGACAAATATGTGTGTGCATGCACGGAGTAAGGATAGGGGAAGTCAGTGAGTGTGAAAGACAGAACCAATCCAGACCTATGGAAATAGTAAAGAAGAGATAATAAGAGCCTGAACTTAAACGATGGCAATTGCATTGGACACAGGTAAGGGAATTGAGGTATATTATATAAAAATCATCACTGCTTGGTGAATTAAAAGGGAGGTAAGAATAAAGAATAATGTCAAGATTTTTGGCTATTTTGTTATTCTAGAGACATAAGCTCACAAATCAGTTTCTAAAATTAACAAATTTAAATCAAGCAAAACAGAGACGAATGGCCACGTTAAAATGATTTCCAAAGGAGAGTTAACACTCCTCTCCTTTCCTTTAGATAACTGTAATAAATAGTGTCATATATATATGAACATATATTTCATATATACATGAATATATGTCTCGCATGGAAAGTCATATAATGTTATCAAGTGATACATTCTTAATTGTCCAAAGAGAGAAGTGAGTAGTGACTACTATATTCAGTAAAAAAGCAACATCACGCTGACCTGAGGTAGATAGTAGTCCTGTGATTTCAGAATAAAATTCTAGCTCCTTGCCTCTCTATTTCCATTCATAATCAGATTGTTGGTTATGTTATCTTCCGGCACTCCTTATTTGTCAGTCTGTGCTCAGAATTGCCAATTTCTTGACAGCTTTCTGGACACACCGTGTCACACCTGTGTGCCCTTCCATATTTTAGTATGTCCTGTATGCCCTCCACATCACCTTCCTCTTCCCCACCCATCAAATCCTGTTCCCTGCACAGAATGTCAATGCTCCCAGAAGCATGCCTGGATCTCATCAGATAGAAATGCTTCTTCCTGTGAGTGTATTTTACCCTATATTCCACTTCAGTAGGAGTACCTAGCTCACTGATGGGTTTTTGTTTTGATGATATTGTTGCATATGAGACATCAAGCTCTTTGGGAACTGAGATCATGTCTTACTTCCTATCTTCATTGCCTTTCACAGCGATGATCACACATCGGTTGCTCAATAATTATTTGTTAAGTAGAATTTTAGATACATGGAGGACGGTCTTAAATTCAGGTTAAAAATCTGAGTAGGAACTAGACAGCTTTCAAAAATGGGAAATGTCTGGGCAACAGTAAAGTCTTTACCCAAGTCACATAAAGGAGTGAAAGAAAAACTGAGTACCTGAAGAGAATTTTGATGAGGTCATCATTACTATTTTTATATGTGTGTGATTTCCAAATACCTTCTTTATTGGATATTTAGGGAGAACATGTCTCAGGCAAGTAGGACAGCCATAATGGTGGCCACCTAACAGGTGAGGGGCATAGTTATCAATGACACACAGGTATTAGCTATTTTCCCCAAAGTACTTATTCTAGCCTCAAGCATCTCCCCGACCCCAATTATACAGGCAAAGAAAGCAAGTTTCAGAGAACAGGAAATACAGACAGAAGCCTAACTGTGTAAGTCCAATGAGTGTTCAGGTATCAAGTAGAGTGAAAACATTACTGCTGTGGGTTCCATCACCCTGCTCGTGTATTTGGTTGTTCTACTGACTTACTTGGTAAATTTAGGGAAATCCATTAACTTCTCTGGGCTGCAGTTTCCCTCCCTGGAAAATGCCAATGGTGATGCCTGTTTTCAACAGGGGGACTGTGACAAATTTAGGATTATTATGAACAGCCAACAGAGAAAATAATGCTTGGAACATAGAAAGTGCTCAATCAATGGTAACTGTAACATTATAATTATCCAGTAAGTCCCCGTATAGATTTTTGAGTAAGGAAATAATGTTTAGAGAATGCACTAAACTTGAATCCTAACATTTTGAAGTGAAAAAATTTCCAGTTCCCAGTGATCATCCCCCTTAATTTATGACTAGGCCTCTCTTGACATAGTTTTTAATATTTGAAGATGGGAATTAGGCAGGGATGGCCAATAAACTGGCATTGGTGGTCCCCAACTTACCAGCTGGTTCCCTTTAACTGATGATGGATGGCTCTACTTTATGTGTTTATTCTCTTCTAAAAAGAATTTTCTCGCTGGCAGGGAGGGAACCAGGCAGAGTTCAGAGCTAAGTATCAAATCTGGCCCTTCCATCTTTGCCATCATTTTGTACACCATCACTCATACAAAATATACCCAAGCTGCAGAAATAGAGAGATCTTCATTTACTACATGCACACAGATATCAATTATTCTGAGCCCCTCAGATTATCAGATTCTAATTTTGGAAGTGCTATCTTTTATATAACTCAATAAAAATACTGGATATAATTTACTGAACCAAAGTATGGTGTGCCGTTTGTTAAACATTCTCTGGAGAATGTGTACTCATCAGAAGACAAAGGAAGGGGTAGATTCTAACAGACAATCCATTCTACCAATTGTTTTTCTGGTCCAGAGAGCTTACCCATTTGATACCAAATATCATCTGATCCTCGACTCTATGATATGACCTACCAGGCACTCAAATATAATGATTTTTTGAGACATTTCAGGCCTCTAGATAATGATTTTTTTGGGGACAGGCTAAAAATAAAAAGCTTGTTCCAGGCAAAATGCTTCAGCATGTTCTACTTTTCCTTGTAAAATGCTCTCCTTGCTCAATCCTGAATTACAATTGTGACTCTTAAGCAAATGTTGGCTGTAGCTATGAAGACATAAAATGCTGTAGATGTTCTATGGACATGTCCAGGTACTTGGTGCTGTAATTCAAAAGCATCAATAAAGTTTTGAGTTGTATTCAGAGTTTGCAAATCTGTCACGGTCAGATGAGTTCAATTTCCATTTTCCCCATACCCAACCCTTCAAATTATGCATGAACAGATTAAAAATAGCAAGAAAATGCATTGTATTGTGTTCACTAAATATCTCCCATTTTAGAGGAAATCTTTAGCAATCAAATAACATGAGAAAAGACACACTGGAAAGCAATTATAACCCTGGGAAAATTTCATTTCATTGCTCAAGACAGAAAGTGGTATATTTCAAAACTGTGAGCAAAGATTAATGGAGATGAAGGGAATGGTAAGGGCCCATGAACCAAGACATTTAACTTTAATGTCATTGCAAAACATGAGAAGTCATCATTTCAAGACTCAATAACCTCAAACTGAAATGCATTCATTGCTATTTTTCCTTCCTTTCTCCCCCAACATTGTACTCGGCAAGTTGAATGGGTCTGACAAGGAGTTGGTTTGAAAGTGAAGGGTTCTTTTCCTGAACAAGGTTAAGTTTAGCTTTGATGACAGCACAGCCTGGAAATCTCCTGCCAAGCATTTCCTGCGGGCAAGAAGGCAGAGGATTTTCACTTTCTCTGTCAGCTTTAGCTCTATCTCAAGTGGTTATAAGTCAAGCCTTGGAAGAGAAAAGGCAGAATGAAGAAAATAAAACCTTTACTGCATAGCATTGGTCTGAGAGCTCCAGACAGAATTTTTCAAGTGCATTTTGATGAAGTGGGTCACAGAGTCTAGTTCCTTGGAGTCAGTACAATGTGTTAGGAAGGCATTCTGGTTTGTTTAAATGGAATTTTAATTGGGGAGTAAATGTAGTGCACCAGGAAAATGTGAATGAATGCCATTTGATACTCAATACTAGATTTGCCAAACAGACTTGGACTGAATCTATATGAACACTGACAAGTTGAAAAAAATCTAGTCATTTGTTCATGTTTAATATGTACTGATGTGGCGACTGGATAGTATTTTGTTGTCATTGCTCCTGCTGTGACTTCAAAAGAGTTGGAGCCTGACTGGAATTCTACATCACCCCATTCCGGCATCCTCGTGGTTTCTGTGGCCTGTTATGGTCCAGGCGTTTGCTTTTGATCTCCTAGGGTACTCCCTGGAACAGATCCTGATTCAAGATCAAGCTCCCAGATCTCTGACACTACACTTGGGTCAGGAAAGCCCTGCGACACTGGTGGTCTCCGTCTTGCAGCTTTTTCTCACTTTGCTATTTCATGTAACCATCCCCACTGGCTGACTTGGCCTCTGGGATCTATCTAACACACAGACAGAGCTTGGCAAAGCTGTCTAGCCCCATAGTGGAAGAGAAAGGAATGGTAGAGAAGTAGAAGGGAAGATTATCAGCATGGAAAAGTTATATAGACAGAGTTTCCCTTCCTATCACAAAGTGTCTTGCAATGTAGGCCATCTGTGTACTGTTCCAGTTGCTATAACCGCTGGCATTACAAGAGAACACACCATGTACTGAATGCAGACAATGGTAAACCGTGACAGGGGATTTACATAAATTACCTCATTGCCTCCTCCTAATACTAATTATGAATGAGGCATTATTGTCTTGGTTTTATAAGGAAAACAATTTCAGAGTATTTAAGTTACTTGCCCAAGGTCACAAGGCTTGGCTTGGCCCTAGATCTGTCCAGTGCCTGTTAGCATTAACTATCTTATTACCATCCTGCAAAGTTGACCGAGGAATCTTCAGTCTATTCTGTTCAGTTTGTCTCAAACTCTTGACCAATCTCTCTCTCTCTCTCTCTTTTTTTAAATGTTTATTTATTTTTAAGGGAGAGAGCATGCGAGAGTGGATTAGGGGCAGAGAGAGAGCGAAACAGAGGATCTGAAGGAGGCTCTACACTGACAGTAGACAGCCCGATGTGGGGCTTGAACCTGCAGACCATGAGATCATGACCAGAGCTGAAAGTCGGACGCTTAACCAACTGAGCCACCCAGGCACCTCAGAAGAAAGGCTCAAACTCTTGACCAATCTTGCACCCTTGGAATGTTTAGAAAAAATACAAGTGTTCTTTATATACACTCTGCCAAGTGCTATTACAATATCTATAAGAGGATATCCAAACCAAACATTAACTAAATCACCAAGTGTAGGTAAAGGTCCATTACTGAAATTCCACAGAGATTACATTACCTGGCCTTTAGTGTTATCCTGAGCACACACATGATTATGTCTCCTGGGTCTACAGAGCCAACAGGGCACACAGAGGAGGTAAAATGAGTGATTTTTGACTTAGAGCAAGGTCCATTCTACTGCCTCTGCTCCTGGGCCAGCAGACAATCAGCTGTCCTTTCTTGAAATTTAGAATTTTTGTCTTCTGTGACACCTCAGATGGAAGTACTCTTGCCGCCCTGAACTTTCTGACTTCCACAGGAGTTTACCCTGGATTTTGAGGCTCTTCCTAGACAGCTTGGCTTGTGGACTCTCAGACTATGTCTGTGTTCTGGCCTGATCAGAAGGCTGGCATGCAAATTCTGCTTTTAAAGCTGGCTCTTTTCTTTCCTCTAAAGTCCAGCCCCACCTGACCAGCAGGTTCGCACTCACAGACCTGCATGACAGTTTTTGTTCTTTAGCTTTACGCTACTGAAGAGATACTGACATGGAACTGGCAGGTAAAAATCATGGCCTTCCTCTGAATGCTCTCAGGATGGCCACTGAATCACTTCCGTGAGGCCTCGGTGACACTCCCACAATCCGGCATAGCCATAATAGCGATTTTGAGTGATCACTGTAACAGTCCTATTGAGAATAGGAAATTGGGAGAAGACTCAGTCCAGAATCCTAGGGACATTAATGAAATGACAGAATGCATTCTGCTACCTTGGTTTTAGAAAGTTTTAAATGATTATATTAATAGTTTTCATATTAGCTATCTCTGGAAATTTAAGGTGCACACATAATTATACTAATATGTGAATTCAAATCAGACCTTTTTGTGTTAGAACATAGATCTTTACAACCCACTTCAAGAAGTTTCTTTTCATAATTATGGAAACACTTTTGGAGGCAAAGGAAAAGCAAAACAATATTCATGATGAGACTAATGGGCAGAGTCTACAGTTCTTTGCCAATTTTGATACCTAAGATGAAACGATATTATGGAGTATGGAATGTGTTCTGAAATACTGCTTCTGTAAGCCTATCTTGTAGACATTTGAGAACAGATTCAAGTAGGTGAAATCCTAATCTCCTGGGTCAATTTCAAACACCATTCCTGAATACCCTGATTGAATTCTTGTTCCCTGTTTTGGAACCAGGCTATGGGTGGCTCCCATCATTGCTACACATGATAGTTACTGTCTCTCCAATGAGATGCTGAGCCTCAAGAGGAAACCTACAAATTCTTCTGTACTCCAGCATTACACTGAGCCCTATGGGGAAGACTGTATCATGTAAAAGGAATAGGGTTTTAGATGCAGCCCTTGAATAATTTATTTAACCTTTCTAGCCTTTGTTTTCTTTGACATAAAATGAGATAATTAACCTTTTTTACTGTGATTGTTTGGAGGAAAATTAAATGTGGTAACATGTAATGGACTTCATTTATTGCAAGGATTTAGTAATTGTTCATTCTTGTTCTTTTTCAAAAGGCGATTATGGTCGAATATCTCCTGATTATTTGATTGATTAATATCATCTTCATAATTATAAATCAGCACACTTTAATCATGTTTGTATTTTTCTTGGCTACATTTATAAGTAGTTTACATACTTAAGAGTGGGCTTTGGAAGTTTCTCCCTGAAGATTTTGATTTGTCATCCCAATATAATTATCTTTAAAGACGACTAGACCAGTACCAGACACTGTTTTGCATTCTGATGTCATGTAGAAGGACGAGAAACGCATCACCCATTTCCAAAGGCTTCTGACCCTTTGAAAGCATATGCCTAGACTCTTTTTTCCATGACTAATGAAAAAGATCCAATCAGGCCCTCTCTGGAGGGAGAATGGGCTGAAAGATGTTTCAAGAAATATGTGGACCTATGTATTCATCAGAAGAGAGGGAAACTAAAAGATTGACCAAGATAAATTTCACATAGAACTGGGCAAGTATCTCTGAACTTTGGTCAAAAGTTATCAAAAATTTATCAAAATTTTATCTCCTCTTTTTCCTTCTTCAAGTCTCATAAACTTTAGATAAAGCTGTTTCTTGATTTCCTTAGCACTGCAAATAACATTAAACAATTTTATGCTTATATTCTGGCTTTTAAAAGAAGATAAAAAGTAGTAACACAAATGATTTTTTGTGATTCATTTTGAAATGATGGCTATGAGAAAGAGCCAAAGCATTCCAAAAGGTAAATGAATATTTAACCCAAATCTCTGCTGATGATTTCCCTGCAGCAAATCACTCACCAGCCTCCAACTCTGTACCCAACCACAGCTCCCCCAACTAACAAATGAAAGAAGGAAAGAAAGAGAGAAAGAAAGAGAGGAAGGATAGAAGGAAGGAAGGAAGGAAGGAAAGGAAGGTAGATAAGGAAGGAAGGAAGGTAGATAAGGAAGGAAGGAAGGAAGGAAGGAGAAAAAGAAAGAAAGAAAGAAAGAAAGAAAGAAAGAAAGAAAGAAAGAAAGAAAGAAAGAGGAAGGAAGGAAGGAAAGAATTAAAGAAATGCTAGTTTTCAAGACATAGTTTTCTTAGAAACTTCTAAATTCCAGGATCATTTGGAATTTTATAAAACAGAATGAAACATAACTCTATAAAACTGGAAGTTGGTGTTAAATCATTCTGCAACTTTTTTCCAGTAAAAACTGATTTTTAGCTCTCTCCCTACCCATACATTTAAATCTAACCCATTCTTTTAAAGTTTTGTTGTTGTTTTTGGTCATGTGAGTATTCTGTATTTTAGTTATTCACTTTCCTATTGAATTGAGGTTGTTTTTATTTCATTTTTATTTTTTTATTTTTTGGTGATACAAATAACATTTCAATAAACATCCCTGTGTGCATGTGTGAATGTATCCAGAAGTCAAGTTTCTGGGCTATGATATACATGTATTTTCATTTTTAGAAAAAATTGTCGCATTCTTTTTCAAACTGATTGTACCAATACACATCCACTCCCAGTAATATAAGAATATAAGATGGCTTTAATTTATTCCTTATACCTCTCAATATTTCATGTTGTAGATGTTTTGTTTTTGGCAATATAGCAGGTTAACAATATTTGCCAGATTATGGGGAGGTGTTGTCCTTTTTTTTAACATATTTATTTATTTATTTTGAGAGGAGGTGGAGAGAGAGGGAGAGAGGGAGAGAGAGACCACAAGCAGGAGAGGAGCAGAGAGAGAGGGAGAGAGAGAGAATCCCAAGCAGGTTCTGCACTGTCAGAGCAGAGCCCGACCTGGGACTTAAACTCACAAACCATGAGACTGTGACCTGAGCTGAAATAAAGAATCAGATCTTAACTGACTGAGCCATCCAGGCACCCCAGGGTTGTCACTTTAATATTCTATTAATCATTTAAATTTCCTCTTGAATGAACTGACTGCTTATACTCTTTGCTCAGGTTTTTGTTTTGTTTTTTGTTTCTTTGTTTTTGTTTTTGTTTTAATTATGCTGCTCACTCTCTATCACATATTTAGGAGTCTATCACATATTGTGGATGCTAATTTGCACATTACATAGTTAAAGCATCTTTTCCTGGTCATTACTGAGTTTCTCACCATAAACATGATGGTAATGCTACCTGATTATCCTGCTGTCTATTGTCTTCTTCAATTCAGCCCCTCTCACTTTCAGGTCTCACCCTGACCTCATTTGATGTAGAAATCCTTCCTGTGAATCCCCTTTCCCTGCAAGGCTGCTCTTCTCCACTGTCCTCACCCACACTGCTACTCTCAGGATGAAAGGTGACTGTGCACTTGACTGTCCGCAAAGCCACATGCTTAATCCACACCAAAGACTCCAACTTTCTTTTTTATCCATGCATCTCTAGTGCTTAACACAAGTTTGGGCACACTGTAGGTGGTCAGTGTGTCCTGAGTAAGTATACACCTAAGCAATGGCGACATAAGCATGAGGGAAAGTAAAAAGTGACCGGAGAGGGTTTATAGGAGCTTGGGACATCTGGCATGGCTGGAAGACAGGACTCTGATTGAGGACTCCAAGAAGACAGCATGGTGGGGATGGAAGGTCTAGACTGGACAGAGCCTTAGTCCATTTAGGTGGATCCTGGACACAGGAGGAGGGTGCCATTGGAAGTGCAGAATCCTAACAAGTCGAATGATTTCAGTCATTCAGTGCAAGATCATCCTGTGGGAAAATAGAAACATTAAAAAGAACAGGGAGAAAGATGCCCTTCAAGGAGCGCTTACTTCTGGGGCTCCTGGGTGGCTCAGTCGGTTAAGCGTCTGACTTCGGCTCAGGTCATGATCTCACTGTTCGTGGGTTTGAACCCCACGTTGGGCTCTCTGTTGTCAACACAGAGCCTGTTTCAGATCCTCTGCCCCCCCCCACCTCGATGTCCCCCCCTTGCTCGCTCTTTCTCTCTCTGTTTCTCAAAAAATGAATAAGCATTAAAAAAACAAGAGCTATTTCCCTGGTGAGTATGAGCAAGAGAGTGGAGCTGAACACAGAAGAGATAAGACTGAAGCAGCTCCAGCCTTGGAACTTAATGCCTCTGCTCTGAAATCTGTGGGAGGAAACTCAGGCCCTGGATTGAGGAAAGGAGCCACAAGGCATCCCCAGGTGTTGCCTGGGTACTCAAGACTCACGCGCCAGGATGGGCAGGGGAGGCTGGGCATTGGTCCACCGTTTCCAGGAAGATACCACCACCAGCGCTAGGAGAAATCAGAGTAGTGCAGGCTGAGGTGGGGAGCAGGGATGAGTGACCTATAGGGAGGTCACACTATAAGCCTCAGGGTTCCACACTATTGGAGTGAAACATGGAAAATGAATAGGAGCCTGGACTGAGTTTTCCTTCCAAGCTATGCCTGTCCACTCTCAGCACTCATGAAGGAGAAGTCCAAGAAAGGAAGAAAATGAAACACATCAGGTCACTCCCTACACTGCTGATGAAATCTATTACTCTGAGAAAGGGGTTGATACTGCATATTGACTGGTTCCAGAGAGTTTGTGGGCCTCAGAGGAGACTCAGCCCAAAGAGGGCCCTGCTGGAGAGGATGGACGGAGGGATCTCCTTAAGAGAGGGTGGCCAAACAGTGGGGACTCCAGGTTTCAGTCAGCAGTTAGGTGTTAGACAAGCAGACCAGGAGCAGCCAGAGTGTGGACAAGAGGACAGAGTCGGGACGGACAAGAGGTTCAGGACCCAGGTAGTAAGAAATTCAAGATCAGGCAGAAGTGTCTGCAGCCCCCGAATGAAGCTAGGAGTTGAAAATAGGGTGTAATGAAGGCACAGAAGGGATTTTCCAGTTATTAAGAGGATAATCTAAACAACATTATGGCAGTAAATTTGAAAACCTAGTTAAAGGGAAATACCTTGGGCAAATGTTACACAATTAGTGGTCTCCCAAGAAGAAATGTGTGTGTGTGTGTGTGTGTGTGTGTGTGTGTGCACCAGGGAGTTTAATAGAAATTCTACCAAATTTTCACAGAAACAACCATGGCAGCCTTCCATAAATCAGTCCAGAGCATAAATGAGGAAGTAACCCTACAACGAATTCTCGGACACTAACAGAAGCTACTGAAACTCAACAAAGACAGTGAAAGAACGTTCTAGGCAACTCTCATCACCACTGAGGCAAGAATCCTAAACAGATCCAGGAATGTGTTACAGATCACCAGCATGGCCACGTCAAACAAATTCTAAGAAGAGCCCGGTAGTTGATCGAATAGAACGAATCTTACAGAGGCCTTAGCAATAGTCAACAGGACAAGACTGTTCATGCTAGAAAATTGTTCAGTATGACTTCCCAAATTAAAGTATAAAAGGAGAGAAATAATATGATTAGTTCATAGATGGGAAATATCAAAAGCCATATCCAATAAACATATCTCCACCTCTACTCTTGACAAAAACTTGTAACAAGTTAAAATAGAAGGGTATATATGCTGAACATAGAGCAAACATGATCCTTAGTGGCCGACTGCTGAAAGCATGTCTCCAGGGTCATAAAAAAGACTGATATGCCCATGATGAACAATTCTTACTTTACACAGAGCCTAGACAGCATAGCGTGGTGAGAAAAAGATAAAGAATTCTTGATCATTAAGAAAGAGGGAGAGTAGCCCTTATCATCTGCCAGTGATATGACTGTATTCTTAGAAAACCATAAACAGTCTATGCAGAAATTGTTAGAAGAAAACTGTCAACAATCTGCATAAAAATTATTAGAATTACTAAGAGTGTTCGAGTTGCTAGACATAAAATCAATGTACAAAAATCAATTGTGTTTATACACACCAGCTGCAAATAATTGAAAATATGATTTTGAAAACAAAGTTTATGATAGTCTCAAGCAGCTTGGAATAAATCTAATAGAACAGTGAGAAAATTATAAAACCCTTTTGAAAGACATTTTAAAAGACCCAGGTAAATAGAGAGAAATTAGTAAGACTTGGTATTGTAAAACTGGCAATTGTGCTATTCCCTAAAGAGATCTATAAAGCTAGTGAAACATCAATTCAAATGTCATATCTGAATTTCTTTCCCTCCTGTCTCTCTTGTCCTTCCTTTCTTCCTCTCGACTCTGACAAGCTGATACTAACAGATATGTAGAAGAGCTAAAGACTTGAGATATTTCCAAATAAGAAAAATAAAATGAGTGAAAATGCTTTCGTATATATAAAGAATTATTTAAAAATGTGTAGTAATTAAGGCACGATGCGTATTGACATGAGATTGAATATTACCGATGGAAAAACAAACAAGTAAATCAAGAATCAATCAATCAATCAATCAAGCTGACACAGCCCCTGAAATATATGGAGACTTGATTTATTACAGAATTGGTTCTATGTGTCAGTAGGGAAGGAAGAGACTTTACAATTCATGGTCCTGGAAAACTATTCATGTGGAAATATATGAAATTGGACAAATGTCTTCTCACTCCACACATAAAAAATACGTTCTAGTCAGATTAAAGATTTAAATGTAAGAGACAAAACTAAAAAAACTATTTTAGAAAACCGTATACAAGAACGTTTTTATGACTTTGAGGTAGAAAACTTTTCTTTAAAAATAGAGAACACTCACATTATCAAGGAAATAAAGGATTAATTCCCCTATATAAAAATCAGTAACTTCTGTTCATTAAGAAAAATCCATAAAAACAGTAAAAATATAAGTCCCAGATTGGGAGGTAGTTTTGGCAGCCATCTAATTGACAAAATACTCGAATTCAGAATATCTAAATAATTCATACAAATAAATTTTAAAAAGGCATATGGTCCAATGAAATATATCTGAAAAGCATCTTTAAAAAACTAAAAGACTCAAACAGCTCATAGATTTAACAAAAGAATTCATTAATATTTATGGAAATGAAAATTAAAATGGAAATGAAATACTATTTCACACCCTCCATTTGAGACAAAAGAAAATTTTTGACACTGAGTTTTGATGACGATAAATATCAATTAGAATGCCTACAAGTTGCTTGTGAATCGGTACATTTTGGACAATGACTTGATATTATTAATCAAGTTAAAGATCTGCACAATTTATGAGGACAAAATCCCCTTGCTCGGTGCATACTCTAAACAAATGTTTTTCCAAGTGCATTAGGATATGTGCAAAAATATTTATCAGGGCACAGCAGAAGACTGAAATCCACACAAATATCAGCTAACAACAGAAGGGATAGATAGACTGTTGTGTATTGTCACAAAGGAAAATCATTCCACATGGAAAGTAAACTAAAGCTGCCCGCAAAAAACATCTATGAAACAAAAAAAAAAAATGATATTGAGTGAAGAGGCAAGTCCTGGAAGAAGATGCAGTGATTTAATCTATTCATATGAAGTTTGAAATCACAAAAATTAAAAAATAGAACTATAGGTGGTAAAATCTTCCTACAGGAAGACAAGGGAACAAAAAACACAGCCCTTCTCAGGATCTGGAATATTTGCAAAGGTGGAAGAAAAGAGAAAAAGACTGGAGAGGGGCCCATAGGCCGATGTCACACAATGACTATGTCATTTTCCCTGAATTGAGATGGTGAGCATGAAGAATATGTATTCACTGTTTATTATTCACACCTTGCACATAATCTCCAAGCTTGCTTTTAATAAACTCTCAATTTAATAAGAAAGAATTTTAGAGACGAAATGAATATTTCACGTGAGAACAAAAGTATATACATTATTTAGAACTGATTGGGAAACATGAGACTTTGCATAAATCCTATTTATCCGAACCACCTATCATTTCACTGGAGGCTTGGTGGATGATGTGTGTCACTACCTGTCTCAGTGCCAAAAGACGCTGGCAATCGGCTGTGGCTGAGTCTTTAAGAAAAGCAAACATTGTCTCCAAGTCTTGCAGTCTGGAAAGGACTAAAGCAGAGGACAGAGTCTGCATCTTGTTACATAATTTTTGAGTCAGAGGAGTCATGTATGACCCCGGGTGACCTTCCACCATCATGGTGTGCTTCTTTGCATTTTGCTAATTTTCTAATTAGTTAGTGAGTTCATTAGCATTGCCTTTTCTTTTAGTTAATCTCTTTTGCAAATGCCTTAAGAGTATTTTACAGGAACTAGGATGCTTTCTATTTAGATGCTTTGGGGTTCAAGACAATACATTGGTAGTTCTTCCAGAAAATACCCTACACTTTTGTGGCAATGATCATCTCTCTGTTAATGAGCATATAATCTTTGCATGGAAACATGGAGAAAGAAATGAGGAGTTACTACTCATACAAACCATTAATATATCTTCCACGAGAAGAGGAATACCTGTGTGCTCATCCTATTTTTAAAAATGAGCTTCTCAGTCTCAAAACAATTCTTCAAGTTATCTTTATCTTAACATGGGGAAATAGAGACTGACAAAGGTTAAGTAATTCAGCTAGAATGTGGAAGATCCAGGATATGAATCCCAAATTGACTCCCATCCCTTGCTTTCAACCATTGTTGCACGTTAATCCTTCATTCCATCTCCTGTATGGACAGGGTTTCCTTGTAAGACGGAGCCCTATTTCTTCTTTATCAGAGGTAGTATCTTGAACGATTTAAGCCATTGTACATGCAGCTTGACACTTTTCTTCTCCCCTTGGGCATTTTTCAAATCATTATTTCCTGATCAAGGGGGAAAAAAAACTGCTATTTTTATCTAGTGCCATTTATTAAAAAAAAAAAAAAAAAGGCACTAAAAATGACTTTGCACGAAGTGCCGTGATTCCCTGCCGCAGTTAGGTACAACATCACACCAGCCCACATTTCATGTTAGCCCACCACGGGCACTCAGCTGCACTTACGCAGTACCCCGGTTCTTGAAGTCGTGAGGAAATCAAAGTTCCTTGTTCGAAACTGTAGCTTGTTTTCCCTTGTTTAGAAAAACAGAAATTACATGTAAATACAAAATCTTGAGTTAATGATATTCCTTATTTCTACGTTAATTTTCATCACTCGTTCACCTCTTATTCTTTGTTGTTGTTCTTGTTGTTGAGTTATTTTCTTCTTCTTTTTGATATAATTTATTGTCAAATTGGTTTCCATAAAACACCCAGGGCTCATCCCAACAGGTGCCCTCCTCAATGCCCATCACCCACTTTCCCCTCCTTCTCACCCCCTCCATCAACCCTCAGTTTGTTCTCAGTATCCAAGAGTCTCTTATGGTTTGTCTCTTATTCTTTTTATTAAAATGATTATTTTATTTTGAGAGACAGTGTGTGTGTGTGCGCACACAAATGGGGAAGAGACAGAGACCCTCAGGTAGGCTCTGTGCTTTTAGCCCAATGTGGGGCTCGATCTCACGAACAATGAAATCATGACCTGAGCCAAAATCAAGAGTCTGACACTTAACCAACTGAGCCACCCGTGCGCCTCTCTTATTCTTTTTTATATCATCCTTATCCCTTTCTCCATTCCCCACAAGGAGTCATTCATATGTGATTGATGTGGATCTTTTATTATATTTACTTTTGCTATTTTTTTTACCAAGTGTATATATTTAAAACAAATTTTATAAACAGATTTAGTCAGATAGGAATGGACAAACTGTAGTCCAGGCTAAATCCAACCCATTGCGTATTTTTGTAAATGGCATTTCATTAGAGCACACCCATATCCATTCGTTTGGGTCATGTCTACAGGACTGTTTTCATGTTGCACTGTCAGTGTTGAGCAATGGCCAGAGAGACCCTCTGACTCCCAAAGCTGAAAATACAGTAAAACCTTGGATTGCAAGTAACTTGTTCTGCGAGTGTTCCGAAAGACAAGCAAACATTTCTGATAAATTTTAACTTGATAAACGAGCGATGTCTTGCAATATGAGTAGTATGTGATGCAAATTTGTCACATGATCACAAATGAGCCAATGGTCTTGAAATTCGCCTTGATACACGAGTACTTTGGATTACAAGGATGTTTCTGGAACAAATTATGCTCGCCAACCAAGGTTTCGCTATATTTACCTCCAGGCCCTTTATAGAACAAGTTTGCTTACTTACCCCTGCTCTAGGGTGTTCACTGACCGTATTCTACCGACCCACTTTTGCAGCAAGGGTTGCAAGCCTCCCACATGTTCCCTAACATCCTAAAAAGCACTAAAACAAAGATTTTCATAAGCGTGCCTCCATGGACCTGAGTGAAACTTTCTCTGGGACACACGCCCAGGGCAGGAATGCAGGGTCATAGTAGGGTGGGCATCCACAGCAGCTGGCTCCCCAGCACATTTGCAGCAGCCCACACTGCCATTGCCACCTTGTCCACTCCCACCCTTGACCTTGCTCTGCTGTCTGCTTCTTGCCAGGGCGATAGATGTTAAGTAATGCCTCGTTTGGGTTAAATTTACATTACTGAGTTTTTAAAAGATTGAGCTTTTCATCTGATTTTTTTTATGCTTTTTGAGTTATTTCTTCTAAAAGTGGCTATGATCTATATTTGGCCTATTTCTACTGGAGTGGTTGTCCTTTTAGGCGTTATTTTTGGTGTGCAGGAACCCTTATGTATTTTGACAACAATCCCTTACTGAATTGGGACACTTCAAATAACTTCTATCACCTGGCATTCACCTGCTAATATTTTTGTGTGTGTCTAATGTCAAAAAGAAATCCTTTCTCGGAGGATTAATGATGAAATAATGGAATTAGCATTATAATCCAATAATATTATATGTTATATAAAACCATATAGACTTGCATTATATATGTCATTATACTATGTATACTGTTATCTATAATGTTATATATGTGGCATATTACATATTATATATTATTATATAATTTTTATGAATGTATAATAATTATTCTGAGTGTTTTCATGGATATGTTTTTACTTTCAAATGATAGATTTTTTTCACTGGTTTAGTAACTGATGTGAGCTACTCCCAAATATTTGAAATTACTTGCCAGCCTCTAAAGGAAGTGTATGAAGGCCCAGTGGATGCATCTTGGTCAAATGACCACATGTTCAAGACTAGAGAATCCAGGGGCGCCTGCATGGTTCAGTTGGTAAAGCATCCAAACTGATTCTGGCTCAGGCTGTGTTATCACAGTTTGTGGGTTCGAGCCCCGTGTTGGGCTCTGTGCTAACAGTGGGGAGCCTGCTTCTTGGGATTCTTTTTCTCCCTCCTTCTCTGCCCCTCCCCTGCTCTCTGTCTCAAAAAATAATAATAATAATAAAATTTTTTAAAATAAATAAATAAATAATAAAAAAAGACTAGAGAATCCAGGCCCTACTGGAATATGGACAGTCATGACATGCCTGTACATGAGGGACCTGGTTTATATCTGTACTATGTGCAATTTGGGATTCATTAACATATATGACAGCTGTTTGCTCCTGCTCCTGCTCCTCTGTAGCTGGCTGAATCATCCAGGGACAGTGTGAAGAGCAAGCTGACGTATTAAGTCCTGGAAAGCCTGAGTAGCCCAGAAGGGAAGAAAATGCGGGAGGGGTTGGGCAGCAATTTGAAACGAAGAGACGTTCCAACAGCTGGCCCTGGAACCCACGAAGGGATCCGGATGCACCCGCAGTCCTGGGACGGGTGACTTGGATCCACGTGCCACAACAGGCACCGAGTTATGGGCAGAGAGGTGCCGGGCTAAGCGCCATTAGGCCACTTATGACCTGGAGCTGGAGGACAGCAGTGAGGCCAGCGCCACACAAGGTCCCGCTGCACCTCACGTCCCTTTATTGCCAAAGCCTGCTCACAGAGAGGTTTGCACCTGCCCTCTCGTCTCCTCCACTCCCCAAGGTACACATCAACCCTTTGCCGTAGAGTCAAATCCCAGGTCTGATATTCAGAAGATGCAACAGGGATTGGCTTAAAAATAAATATTTCAAATCTCATGAACATGTTGTAAAATACAGAAAATAAATCATGAGAATAAAATGTGGATCCCCACCTGTCCAGTGAGGTATTGCTTTCTCGGCGAAAGGCTCATGGTTTGGTGTCTTTTTAAATCTTAACAAAGTGTTTGCTGTTCAAAACCTAAGGTTGCCAAACCAGAGCTTCAGAGATATTTCTTTTTCCAGGCTGCATAAAATTCCATTCACATTTACCTGTAAAACAGCCCGTTATTCAGACTTTCCCTTCATTCAACACATATCTGTTGAGTGCCCCCTATGTATCCACACAACCTTAGATACTTGATCAGCGAACTTAAACACTCCGATTAGGAAACAAAGGAGGTCAAGATCCCTACTACAGAAAATACGAACTCTTGGCCTGTGAAGATAGACAATAAGCAATTCACATAATAAATAAGAAAAGCGTATGTTATAGGTTGAATTATGTCCCCCCCCACACACATACACACACACACTATACATATACATATACATATATATATATATACACACACACACACACATATATATATATATAATACAGATATATACATAATATGTATATGTATACATATACATAATACATACATATATGTAATCCTCAGTACCTGTGAATGCAACCTTATTCAGATCTGGATCTTTGCAAATTTAATTTAATCACATCAAGATGAGGTAATTAGGGAGGATGGGCCTTAATCCAATATGACTGGTGTCTTTCTAAAAAAAGGGACATATAGATACTCAGACATAGGAAAAATGCATGTAATGACACAGAGACACAGAGCCATGTGAAGACAGAGGCAGAGATTGGAATTACATTTCCACAAACCAAGGAAGGCCTGAGGCTCCCAGAAACTAGCAGAGAGAAGGAAAGATCCTCTCTTAGAGCCTTCAGAGGAATCAGGGCATTGCCAAAACCTGGATTTAGAACTCTTAGCCTCCAGAACTGTGAGCCAATAAATTGCTGTTGTTTTAGGCTGTTTCAGATGTTTTAGACATCTGAAATGTTATTAGACGTCACTATGCAGTCTGGGTGTTGGCAGGAAGAAGATGGCACTTGGAAATGCATGGAAGAGAATATAACAAAGGGACTGTCCTTGCAAGTGTGGGAAGAGTGATGAGAAAGCCACCCACAAGGATGGAGCATCATGGGTGGTCCACAGTGGCTGAGGTGAGCACAGTGTGGAAGGTGTACATGGACAGGCCAGAAGCACATCTGCAAAGGGTAGCGGGAAGTGAACACAGGGGGAAGGGGGATGGACTCCTCTAAGGACAGGTAGCCAGCATGGTAGAAGGGGGCAGGAATGGACTGTGGAGTAAACATTCTGATCTTGCTCTCCCCAGACTTATGTCTCCTCCTCATGTCTCCTGGGACAGAATCCAGCAGAAGTGAGAGGGAAAGAAGACCAACCGATGAGCTCAGTCCCCGGGGTCCAGAGCAGGGCAAGGGTGGAGAGTAGATATGCTGAGCCAGTAGAAAGTATTCTAGACAATGCTTAAACTATTTTTTATAGCAGTGAAAGAACATCACAGATTCCCCATCACAGTTTAGCAACCCAAGCCCAGAATGTCCAAAACCGAAGTGACCCAAAGATGGCAGCCCATTAAAGCATCCCAAAGAAAGAGGTTTTGTAATCTCAATGTGTGAAAAATTGGCAGTTTATTCTTGGTGTCTTTTCATGTAACTCACATTAAAATTCATCAATGGCTCCTCACAGCTTAAAAAAAAAAAAAAGGTCAAATCCTTGGTGTATCAATTATGGCATCAACCATGGCACTGCTCGAGCTCTTTGGCCTGATCTTTCCATTTTTACCCCATGTTTTCCCAGTCACATCAAATAACTTTCAGTTATCTGAGTGGACCAGTTCTTTCCTGGCTCCCTGGCCTTGGAAAGTTGTTCTTCTTCCTGGAAATCCTAGTCACGCTCTCCACCTGAGTATCTCCTCAATATCCCAAGTGGGCATTGCTTGCTCAGAGTCTTTAATTGCGACCACTTTCCCAGGAGAGAAGGTAGCAGCAGGGAGGGGGCAACATTGCAGGTTAACTGGAGACCAGGGGAGGGGGCAGAGCATGCCCAAACCACCCTCTGTGTGCTTGTTGAAGGGGGGCCTCCTTCCATCCACTGCCCCACCCAAAAGGGCTCAAACTCTCAGTGTCAGGCCAGTCTGTTTTTTTTTTTTTGTTTTTGTTTTTTTTTTTATTCATTTTTGGGACAGAGAGAGACAGAGCATGAACGGGGGAGGGGCAGAGAGAGAGGGAGACACAGAATCGGAAACAGGCTCCAGGCTCTGAGCCATCAGCCCAGAGCCCGACGCGGGGCTCGAACTCACGGACCGCGAGATCGTGACCTGGCTGAAGTCGGACGCTTAACCGACTGCGCCACCCAGGCGCCCCAGGCCAGTCTGTTTTAAAGGTTCTTCCTTATGATTGTGTCATCTAACCTATTACAACTGCCATATTTGGAAATTTATTGGTCTATATCTTTCCTCTTCTTGATGAAATCCTTGAAAGTAGCATCTATATTTTCTTCGCCTTGTTCTCCACTACAGATTTCATGTAGTGTGGACACTCAGTGCCTCTTTGTTGACTTAATGTATGAATGTTAAATCTGCATCCTTTTGCTCGGCCCCTAGTTCACCTTGTAGTTCCCTTCAAAGGGCATAAACCCAGTATCTTGTATGTTCTATCCTGTGGTGGACCCAAAGACAACCTAAACCTCTCCTCCAAGTAATATCATAATCTCATTTGGAGTAACTTCAGATAATATTTCCTTAAATATTAGGACAGCCAAGGAAACTGCAATGCTTACAAATATTTTTTTTTCTTGTTTTCCTATTCCACATATACATATGAGGGGTTAACTCTAACTGGGAGATTTCACATCTCTTTCGCTTATTTAAAAATAATTTCAGTTGTAAACAAGAGTCACTCCTGCTCCAATATAGCAAAGTAAGAGAGATACATACATTCATACCTAGAAATAAAGTCTCTTAAAGCTCAACAATGGTTCAAAAGTGGGATGTGACTTGGATAATTTTATTTATAGAGAGTTACAATTATTCTTCAGGACACTCCGGTATTAGAGTATTAAGAAATAGAACAAGTTCTGCGTCTGGTTTTGACTATAAAAATATACTGATTTAACAGTAAACATGACCTTACATTATACATCTGGATACATCAAAGTTTTTTATTCTGAATAAAAGATGTGAGCTAAAGCTGTCAATTTGTAAATTAATAATTAATCTTTCTTCCTTGTTTATTTTGCTTCAGGAAAAAAAATCAGAGCTGTTAGTTATAGAATGAAGTAAAAGAAAAGAATAGGATTTTTTTTTTTTTTTTGCCTTTATGAATCTGGTTAGTGATGCTTTAAAGCAGTACATAATCTATGTTCATTACCACTTCTAACTTGAAAAAGCAACCTTGGCAAAAGAACCATTTTTCTGAGCTGTGGTTAATATGAAGAATACTGACTCGAATTATCCAGATTTTAATAAGACCAGAAACTCTAGTTTCTCAATAGTGACTAATCTCTAGATTCGCGTAACACCAAACACTTCATAGCAAACAGAGAGTATCCGCCGCTCTTCAGTCTGAATACAATTATCCTTCATATTAATAAATACACTTACCCATTACTAACTTGTTAAGCCAGATTTCCCCTGAGACTTCTATTTCGGTCGCCATCAACATTTGCTAAAAAATATGGCTTTTATAAATAGTACACGGATACAACTTTCTTTCAGACGCTTATGCCACTTTTTAAGAAAGGAGGAATAAAGAACAAATTATCAGTAATGAAGTTAAAAAAAAATTAACAAGAAAAAACTGTGTAAGGCTAGTAAAGCCAGAAAGTGGAAACCTTATTTGCTTTCTTGCTTTGTCCTACACAAGCCACGTTGTGTGACATCAGCCACATTGCCCTCGTTTTTACTATTTTTCTCTTGGTAAAACAGAACATTTGGTCCATCAAAACTGGAAAGGCAACTAAACTTAAAAGGTCAACTTAATGTGAGCTTAGTTATTCTAAATAGAAGAATAATCACAGAATAGTTGCATTTATTGACCTTCGTAAGTGTGTAAATCATGTGAAGTAGACTAAAGCTGAGACCATGCAGTGTCTGACTTGGGCTGGTATGATGTGGGTAAAAGTTGGTGATGTAAGGTAGAGAAGATTTGGAGATTGCTGACATTGGATACATACATTTTTTTAATGTTTACTTATTTATTTTGAGGAAGAGAGAGAGAACAGGTGTGAGTGGGGAGGGGCAGAGAGGAGGAGAACGAATCCCAAGCAGGCTCCACGCTGTCAGCACAGAGCCCAGTACGGGCCTTGGTCCCATGAACCATGAAATCATGACTTGAGCTGAAATCAAGAGTCAGACACTTAAAAAACAGTGCCACCCAGGTTCCCCTGGGATACAACTATTTTAATCATTTTTACTACACTGATTAATGCCAATGCCATGGATCTGAAATTGATCATGAACTAGAACACTTTCAAGAATTTCAAGAACTGGAAGCATTTTTATAAGTTTGTTTGCAGGACAAAAAAAATACAAGTAAAACTTGTTAAATGAAAGAAGCATATGTGGGAACATGGAGGTTCAAAAACCCAAAGGGTGAATACACTCTGAAATGCACAAGAAAAGCAGTTCATAAAATCCTTATCCTTTGAAGTTTTCCCTACATTCCAGAAAAGCCACACGCGCACGCGCGCGCGCACACACACACACACACACACACACACACACACATATATACACACAACTTGTGTCATGCATATTTGTTGGCCTAAGGAAATGGGTAGAATAAAGGAATCACTGTGAGTCATTTTCAAGCCTTTAGTCAGAAAATCCAGTTATGTTTTGGTGCTTCTTCTCAAAAGACATGGCTATTTCTCCAAAGCCACCAATAAAAATAAAACATAATCTGCAAAAAGTACAAGTATCTATTCAGCTCTTTGAGTTCAAATAAGATATGTCACAAGAAGTCAAGCTTGTACCACTGTCATCCAATAGTTGAAGAGGCATCTACCTTTGCAGGAAAAAATAAATAAACACCTTGAGTGGTATCATCCACTCAGGAGAAGGGTTAAAAAATTGATGCCATGGGAAATGACACATAGTCGATAGTTACTATAAATGAGGAAAGCTGGAGAATATACTTAGAACAAAGCACTCACAGACATGTAATTTACATAAATAAATAAATACACAGACACACATATATAAACACACAGAGGCATGCAATATTTATATATAATGTTATTCACAATGATACTAATTGTTAGATATCATATGATCTTAGTAATGGGATGGGCATGTATTGTTACACCCTTATTTCTGTTTTAATGAAGAAGAGGCAGCTTCAAAAAGTGCATATTGAAAAAAAAGAAGAAAACCAAAGTGTATATTGTGTGAGCACTTGCCATTGTCATGTCTCTGTTCTCGGTGTGCAGGTACCTTCATTGAGACATTTTTTTTTAATTTTTTTTAATGTTTATTTATTTTTGAGACAGAGAGAGACAGAGCATGAATGGGGGAGGGGCAGAGAGAGAGGGAGACACAGAATCGGAAACAGGCTCCAGGCTCTGAGCCATCAGCCCAGAGCCTGACGCGGGGCTCGAACTCACGGACCGCGAGATCGTGACCTGGCTGAAGTCGGACGCTTAACCGACTGCGCCACCCAGGCGCCCCGAGACATTTTTTTTTTTCTCTTGCTACACACATTTTTTACTAATTTATATACTATGGAGTGATTATTTGCAAGAGTGTTATATATCTGATTTAAGGTTAGGGTACTTGATCCCATAAGTGTCCCACTGGGCCAAATGTGGTGTCTGTCAATTGTGTGTTATTTGAAACTACACTCATCCTCTCCTCCTTCTTAATGGAGATTTCCTTGTTGGTTACTACCCACTGTTGTGTTTAACTCATAAAACAGGTATTGTTAGACTTCTTCTCCAATTACCCTTGAAGTTTGCTCATAAAGATCATTGCTACCAATTGTTAGTTTAATAGTGGCTCATATCATATCCCTGTGCAGATCACCAAAGCAATAAATTCTTTAAATAACACACACATTATGGAATAAAGAGAGAGAAAGCTCACCCTTAAGGGCACTTAAGAAAAGTGGTCTAGCAAAACATATGAAGGCTGTAATTTTTAATTCAAGTATGAAGCCTTTGTATCTTTTTTTTTTTTTTTCTCTTTGGAGAGGCACATTGAGTCTAAGTCCCACAAATAGGCAAGTTGCTATTTTTTTCTTTTTTTAAATTATTTACTTGTTTATTTTTATTTGAGAGAGAGAGACACAGCGAAGAAGGGAGCAAGTGAGCCAGGGAGGGGCAGAGAGAGAGGGATTGAGAGAATCCCAAGCAGGTTCTGTGCCATCAACAAGGAGCCCGATGCGGGGCTCAATCTCATGAACCGTGAGATCATGACCTGAGCTGAAATCAAGGGTCAGACGCTTAACTGACTGAGCCACCAGGTGCTCCATATTTTTTCTAAGAACCTTGAAGAGGTTAAAAGTCATGTTCAGGGGTGCCTGGGTGGCTCAGTCAGTTAAGTGTCTGACTTTGGCTCAGGTCATGATCTCCAGGTTTATGAGTTTGAGCCCCACGTTGGGCTCTGTGCTGACATCTCAGAGCCTGGAACCTGCTTTGAATTCTGTGTCTCCTTCTCTCTCTGCTCCCACCACCCCCTGCCTCAGCCCGCCCCGGTTGTGCACATACTCTCTCTCAAAAATAAATAAATGTAAAAAAAAATTAAACAAAAAGTCACGTTCAAAGGGGGCACAAAAAGCAGATGGAAAGCCCAATATGGAGGTGGTGCCTGTTTTACTCTATAGCACTGACATTCATAGGTCATGTGCTGAGGACAGCCTCCTGTCCCTTTGCCCTCTATGTCCTTTAGATGAACTCACTATCACTTATATATTTAGAATAGCACTCTTGTGACCCCACAAGGTGGTTTGGAATTTATTAGCAATCTAATGACAAGCGTCTTGCCAATTCTTAAGATATCAACCTCTGGCCAGTCCACTAAACACAAACAAAACAAGAGAGGACAAAACACACACGTGAGCGCACACACACACACACACACACACACACACACACCAGTCTCTCTAGCTAAAAGGAAATTTTCTCCTTGGTTATTCTGAGTTAATTATGTGGATACAAGTGTGTTAATAAAGATCACCCAGGACTCTCCTCATCACCAGTTATATTCACATTCTTTCACATATATTTTCTCCTATAAAACTCACAGTAGCTTCCAAGGTAAATATAAGAACCATGATACTGGAGCTGCAGTAATTGAGGCTCAGGAATATCAATGACCTGTTTAGGGTCTGGGGACTAGGCAATTGCAGAGCAGATGTGTGAGGACCACTCCAGCTTGCATGGCCTCCACTCCTCACAAGGTTAACAATGGCTCCTGGAGAACAAGGCCCAGGAGAGGACTTTATAAAAGTTTTCAACAACATAAAGTGTTCAGAGTATTACATATTTTGCAGATTTATTTTGTTTATTTTCCTCCACTAGAGTGTAAGTTCTGCAAGGTCAGAGATTTGTGCCTTGTTTACTGCTGTAGCTCCAGCATCCAAAAGGGTACCCGACACAGGGGCTCAACAAATATTTTTTGTATGAATAACAGGAATTAAAATTAAAAATGGCAATTCCTAATCATGAAGAGGGTGTGCATGATTATAATGTGCATTTCCTAAATATTTGGTTCATTTCAGTTTGCTTGATGGAGGAAAACATATGAAGAACTCGTGAAAGGCTTAATCTTCAAAATACTGAAATCTTATTATACATGGTCTTGAATTCAATCATCTAGACCAAACTTTAAGGCATCCAGATGTAAAATCCCTCAGGCCATGATTAATCTTTCTCTTCATGACAGCAGAAGGCAGAAAGCATGGCAGATGCCACTCTTTAATTCTGGCTGGTGTTGAAATAATCCTATGTCTCTCTGTCTCTTTCTTTTTTACTCTTCCTGTGTGTGGGGGGCAGGGCAGATCTTTCAAATAATTTATTTAATTTTGAGAATCCACTGTGGGTTTTGTTAAGAGGGTTTTGTTTCCAAACTTCCCGAGCCTCATTGGAAGTACTGCTTCAGCCGACTCATAAACCTCTTTACCAGTGTTTTCCCTCCTTCAGGATCTCTTGTTTCTACAGGGGCCAGTGATAGATACCCTTTTTTGCTCGAGTGAAGAGTCTGAGAGTAATGTCACTGGATAGACAGACTGCCAGGAAAGTTTCTGTGCATAGGGTCTCCCAGCTCCTAAAGTCACTCCTCACCTTTTCTTTGTTGAAAGTCACCCCAAAGGATCAGATCTCAAGAAACTAGTGAGATCAGAACATTTTACCCGATACCACTAGATTTGTCATTTCTGTTCCTCTTCTGACTCCCTTATGGGACATTCAGTGACCTTCTCCCCCTCTCTAATAAACCATAATCTCAGAAGATGATCCTCCATTGATTATTTATACTTTCAGGTGCTGAGTCAACGTTTTCTCCATCTGCATTACTTACATTTATATTACCTCATTTCATGAAATAAAATCTTATCCCTTGTTAAAAGAATTTCAGGCATTAGAGAACAGGCCAGGAAAGACTACCTTTAAGCAAGGCCCACTCAAATTGGGCAATTAATTCAATGATTGTTCATGGTGAATTTACCACAGGGCAAACACCCTGATAAAAGCTATGGCCATAAAAGCATGTGAACCTCAGGCTTCACACCAGAGGAGATCCAGGTTGGCCAACTCACCACACTGTATTTGATAAATGCTGTTGATGCTCACAACATATCTTTGCCTGCCCATCCCTCGTATCCCAGATTTATTTTCCTATTTAAAAATGCACAATTCCACTAGGTCTCCTACTGCTCCTCTCATTCCCATCAGGACAAGTGTAGTTTGATAAATTTCCAGGAATGCTGAGTTATTTTCTGGGCCTCTCTTGCAAGTTCTTTTAGGAAAGCCCTCATCAAAATGCCTGGATCTATGCTTTGAAATCAGACAGATCTTCGTTCAAATTCTGGCTCTTCCGTTTCTAGTTGAGAGCCCTTGAGCATGCTACTTAAAGACTATGAACCTCAGCTCACAGCGTTCTATATTAAGGACAATATTTATTTCAATATGGTGTCATTAGATATAAGCAGAACATGATCACTTTCGTGAAGCACAGAGAAATCTCCTCCCTCTACATTTTCTTTTCTTCTTCCAGATCATCTGTTCCTCTCTTCCATAGTGCTGGAAGGACTTTAGAGCAGGGAGGGTAGTGGTAGAGGGGAGAGAAGCTACTATTATACTGAGGGTCCCATGAAATCCAGTAAACCTGGTGCTTTCATTTCTTTCGCTTCTACCTCTGCCCTCCTAAGCATCAGTCTCCCCACTCGTGGTTCTCACTGCCTCCTCCTCTAGAGACTAGAGTTGCCTGTGACAAAACCAGACACCGTCAGCAGGAGGAGGAGACATGACCCAGGAGCACACAGCACATTGAGTTTGTACTTCTTTTTCATTAAGTCTGCCACTTAAATGCTGGAAAGATTGCACGATCTCTTGAGAGGAAGGCAAAAAAAAAAAAAAAAGTGAAATGATTTGACTTCACAGGGTGACCATAGTGGTTCTGAAAGCACATGCGGCTGGTTTAATTTACCACTCTCGTATGTGAAATATGGCAAATGTGCAAGAGACTCCAGAGACATTGAAAAGATCATCCCAGAAAGTTTAACATGAAGAGCATCAAGGTAGCTCAGTCTCAGGTTGCAACACTTAACCAGGGCTTCTCATGAGTTGAACATAAAATGCCAAGTTTTATGTTTGACTGACTAAGGGTTTTGTTGTAAAAGGGAAAGACACATTGATAACATACATATGCACATACACAGTGTAAACATCACCTACAAACGTACTTATAACCATATTTCTATATACGAATTTGTGTGTGTGCCCGTATACAAAGACGTAAAATTATATATTTGGGCTTATAAATTTGCATATGCATTTATATACATTTATATTCACATATAAACAACTTTATGAATATGCATACTATTTGTATATATTTATATGTGTGTGAATTTAAATATGTAGATAAGCATATGTCTCCTCATTTCTCTTTAACCATAATACACAATTACAGAAGAGACGCATTTATCTGTAAACCAACATGTATAAGACACATGCACAAAAAATATAAGACTATATATTTTATACCCACGGATCTCAAAATGTGGTCCTGGATTAATATAACCAGCATCACTTGGGAACTTGTTAAAACTGCAAATTCTCAGACCCCACCTGGACTATCTGAATCAGAAACCCTGCCAATCCAGAAAGTTTGTTTTAACAAGTCTTCGAGGGAATTCTGATTGACACTTTCAGATGAAAATGACTCTTTTTTAAAATATATAGTACATGTATTTTGTACATTTTTTATTTACAGGTGTACACACATATTCCCTTATGCCAACAAATAAAATGAATGCTTGAATATATTCATAGATGTAAAGTGACCGCCCTTTAGTTCGGGGTGAATCAACTAGTCAGTGGATGGACCCCTTTAGGGTGCCGAGGAGACCCTGCTCACACTCACTCTTTTTCTCAGCTCAGCACTTCTAGAACCTGAGCAGTGTCGGAGGAGGAATGAAGTCACACCTCTAGTGTGGGTGGAAAGGAGCCCAGAATTGGAACAAGCCACCTTTGGAGGGTAGAGGAGGCTAGGTGTGTGCCAGGTATAGACTTCTGTCACTCCACTAAACTGTACCCCCCCACCCCCATGCAGTTTATAGACACTACTCCTTTAGTGCATTTCAGACCCAGTCCTGCATTAAGTCTATTGGATGAATAAAGTATCTTTTATTTGTTTGTTTGTTTGTTTGTTTAGAGCACGTGTGAGTGAGCAGGAGAAGGGCAAAGAGAGAGGAAGAGAGAGAATCCCAAGCAGGCTGCACACTGTCAGTGAAGAGCTCCATACGGGGCTCAATCTCTTGAACCGTGAGAGCATGTGACCTGAGTTGAAATCAAAAGTCAGATGCTTAACCGACTGAGCCACCCAGGTGACACTGAAGTGTCTTCTGAATAGCACTGTGACCCACAGTTTCTGTGTTTGCTCTGCTCACAAATGTAGCTCTGCCTGGTTCTACAAATGAGGGAACACAAAAGAGGTATGAGAATGAGCCAGAAAAGAAGCAGCCTGCAAATCCAGAAACTTTTATTTCTGGCTGTGCCAATGCTAGTCTGATAATGCAACATTTACTAAGAGTCTTTTAGATGCCCAACGCTCACTGAGATATTATGGAAGTTTCCACATAAATGCAAGAATTTGCCTTTGCATTTTGGCAGCATGCAGTCTAGTGGCTGGCAATATGAATGTTTAAGATGAAATCAAATTAATCTGATTAAGATCAAATCAAAAATAAGGTCTCAGAGAACAGCCTTGTGGTGGACTTAATAATGTTGATGTTGGCAGCACCTTCCTGGCTTAGTCGATAGACCATGTGACTCTTGATCTTGGAGTTGTAAGGTCGAGCCCTACATTGGGTGTAGAGATTAATTTAAAAAATAAAATCTCGGGGTGCCTGGGTGGCTCATTTGGTTAAGCATCAAATTCTAGATTTTGGCTCAGGTCATAATCTCATGGTTCATGAGTCCGAGCCCCGCATCAGGCTCTGTGCTGAGAGTGTGGAGTCTGCTTTGGATTCCCGCCCTCTCTCTTTGCCCCTCCCCTGCCCTCTCTCTCTCTCTCAAAATAAATAAATAAACTCTAAAACAATAAAATATTTAAAAAATAATGCTGGCATTGTACGTGGCAGTGAGAGTAAACTGTGAACCATAAAAATTTTTGTGGGAAAGGTGGCATTTCAACTGGAATTGGAACAGCAAAGGGAGCTAAAATAGAGTCCTTCTACATGTGTGCATTTCCTTCATCTGTGGCTTTGGGTTAATAATAACTGACTCGGTCTGTGAGACCACGGGGTGTAGATGTGAGATACTGAGTACGATAGGAGATTAAAAAGTTCAAAGCATCATTCGAACACCAATATGGTGCATGTTTGAGAGTGTCTCCTGGAGACCAAGGTAAGGACACTGGGTCTTTGTATCCCTGGGTTTAATTATCACAGTATCTATGCCACTTCCGTCTTCAGGGCAGACATGCATACATGCTGCCCTCTCCCCAGTTTATCATGTATGAACCCTGCCCAATAAAGTTATCCATTCCAAAAATCCACAGGCTTCTGAATCAAGTCTAAAGATATAAAGGCCACCTTCTCTTCAAACTGTTGCCTCTCTGAGCCTCAGAAACCCTCATAAGGTGGCTCATATTCTGAAATCTAGCACAATGCATTCCCACCACCACTGTGGCTCAAAGGGTAAACTGAAATTTTGAATAACCTATCCTCCAAATTGTCCTTTCTGCCTTGTTTTTTCTTCACTAACTCATTCTCCACGCTGCCACCAGAGTAAGATTGTCAGATTGAACACATGAAAATACAGGATACCCAGTTAAAGTTGAATTTCAGGGGTGCCTGGGTCGCTCTGTCAGTTAAGCATCCGACTTCAGCTCAGGTTATGAACTTGATCTCGTTATTCGTGCGTTCGAGCCCTGCATCAGGCTCTGCACTGACAGAGCAGAGCCTGCTTTGGATCTTCTGTCTCCTCTCTCTCTGCCCCTCCCCAGCTTTCATGCTCTCTGTTTTTCAAAAATAAAAAAACACTAAAGTTGAATTTCAGATCAGCAATGAAGACCTTGTTAGTATACTCCCACACAATACTTAGAATATGCTTCTACTAAAGAATTATTCATTATCGGGAATTTAACCATATTTTATCTGACGACTCTCCACGAGAGTGCTGCTTCCCGGTGCTATTCTGATCACACTGCCCCACTATTTAACTTAGCCTCCCCCCTTCTTCCACCAAAATGCTGGGGAGGGCGTATGGCCTCTTTGAAGTAGTTGCTGCATATATTTCCAGTCTCATTGTCTTCCCTTCTCTCAGATATGCAATTCCCGGAACATGGGAAAGGAACATTTTCATCCAGCCAATATATTTTCAGTCCCAAATACGTCTCTGTCATTCTTGCCTATTTGTTTTTCATGGGCTGCTTTCTCTCCCTCAAATGCTTTCTCAACCTCCTCCTTCTCCATACCCTACTAACATCTTCTCACCGTTAGCAAATATGTAGTTTCCTCTGGAATACTCCACATTGTTGTAATTATCCCCTTATCATCCACCTCCCCACATCGATGGCACACATCCGAGGGGGCATATGTTTTATCCTGCCCTTGAGAGGTTCCTTGTGCATTACACACACACACACACACGCGTGCGCACAAACTGGGTATTGAATGAATGCATGAATAAATTAAGTCAAACTCATTACAACCTTTCATAAAAACATTAGAAATAGACAATGTGGGGGGTGCCACGAAATACATTAACTGGGTTTTATACCTTTGCCAAGTGAGAAAGGATTGAGTGTGATTTACTATTTGATTAGATTGATTAATGCAATGGATGATGGTTTCTGAAAGGAAGCTATTCAACCCAGCAGAAGCACAGTGACATAAATTCAATATCAATTGATTCCACTGGATTACAACACATTGAATGTACATTTCATTTTCAACTTTTCATAAGACTTGAACATATTTCAAAGGAAAATAGACATTTTTACCATTTATTGAAAATAGTTAAGAAGGAAAATCTTTCAAGGGTTTCAAGGTTACGATAAAATAATTAGCAGACAATGTGTTTTTTAGGAGGTGACATTATAAATTGGATCGGAGAAATAGAGAATTTTAAAGCAACCTCTCATTTATAGACATATATCTCATTAATTCATTCATTCAAATGATCACTTATTCTTTTATTAATAGATGTTTACAAAATGCCAATCACTATGTCCAGTGCTAGGAATACAGAAACTAAATGGCTGTAAAGAAGAAAAGTCTAAATCATACTGATGACATTGGTGAGGTATCAGGTAGAAGTGATGTCTAACCCAAATATTGAAGGGCTAGTTCAAGTCACAGAAATGAATAAGCAAAATGTGGGATGTTTTCCATGCTGAGGGATTGATTGGATACTTCTTTGCTACTTAGGAGAATGAATAACAGAATTTCTACATCCAATATGCAGAGTTTTCATGGTGAAAGAAAAAGGCACAATTTAAAGATAGAAAATTTGGAAGTGCAAAGGTGACATAATTTTGCCGCTAGGGAATAAAATGGCGGAAAGCCTCTGACTGGAAGAGAGAAGACAGCACAGCCAAAGCTGTTTGTTAGTACTCAAGACACAAGCAGAAGATGAGGTGAGAGAAAAGGTAATACCCTAGAGAAAAAGAATGACTTAAAGGCAAGAATGCGAAGGCAATGGCAGATTCTTGGTAAGTGTAAACACATTAGAGAATTTTGGTAGACACACTTTTAAGTAACTGGCAAATACATAAGTAAAAACACATGGTTAAAGAACCAGAGGGATGAGACTAAAGTATTATTTCCTGGATTTGTCAGTGATGAAGTAGTTTCCAGAACTTTGTTGTGTCAATGTCAACATGCTTGCTTTGACTGGTACAAGCTTTCAGCTTCCAGAGAAAACAGAAGCAAAGATGTATGCGATCGGCAGTCAAAGAAACCTGGGGTCCAGTTTGAGGTTCCTGACAGTTGTGTGAGTCTCAACAAGTTACTTTATCTTCTTGAGTCTCAGTTTCTTCATCTGTAAAATTGGGACAATTAATCTCCCTGTTAGAAATACTTTCAGAACAAAACAAGATACTGTCTATGATGTCACGAATCATTACATTTAACGAAGAATACATAACTGTGTTTGGGATGATTACCTCTCTGTATTCCCTTTGAGGAGAATATGAGAGTGATTTCCAGTAGGATAAACAGTGCTCCTATAAATAAATACTGCGTTGGCAGATAAGGAGCAAACACGTGCCTACTTTTCTATCACAATAGGAGAATGAGAGGAAATGTAATGACCAAAAGTGTGTTCCCAAACCTGATTCTCTTGGGAAGGAATCACACTTAGAAAGGTATAATCTTGAATCCACTTTCCCTAAATTATAGATCATTAAAGTCAAGTCAAAACTGTACTTAGCTCTTTGAATGACTTTCTTTTTAGAATCACGATGTGCCTGTCTATCCCATAGCCAACCTCGAATCTCAAAATATCTTAGAGCCAGAACAGCTACTGATGAGATCAAGATTGAAAGCGTGGAAGAGAAAATCCTAATCTGTTTGTTAATATAGGTCTACTACCCAATAATACTATTAACACCACTGTATAAATAATACCATCTTATAAATATATAGCGCTTTCTATATCTCAGAATGCATTGACAATCTTAGCTGCTTCTTATACAAACATGTGACGCAGGCGGGAGATATATGCCTTTCCTTACACAAAAAAGGAATAGAACACATAAAATGAAATAACTTGTCCAAGTACACGTAGTTGCAAACACAGCCAGGGCCACAACCTGGCCTCATCTTGTTTCTTTCAGGATGATCTTCACATAATCCATCCAGCTCCTTTTCTCCACCTGATCTGTTTGCTAGATAAAAGAGTTCTTTTTTTTTAATATATTTTAAAAAGTTTGTGAGAGAGAGAGAGAGAGAAAGAGAGAGAGAGAGAGAGACAGAATCTGAAACAGGCTCCAGACTCTAAGCTGTCAGCACAGAGACCAATGCGGGGCTCGAACTCACGAACTGTGAGACCATGACCTGAGCCAAAATCTGACGCTTAACCAACTAGGCCACCCAGTCGCCTGAGATCAGAGGTCTAATGCTTATAGAATGAAAACGTATTGAGACATATAGATGGTAGCTGGCTCGAAACAAATGACTGAAGAATGAAGGAAAAGTAACAGGTGGATGTAGGTTTATTTGCCTGTAGGTAACATGTATTCCTAGAACATCTTCATCATGCTCAGCATGCTGAATTGTATCCTATATTGCCACAGCTTGATTCTGTACAAGGGAAGGAATTTTGACTCCAAAATATAATAAAATCACTCTCTGGATGACAGAAATTCTTATATACTTTACCTTTATTCATTCAATAATTTGTCACTGAGCTGCCAAAGCAAGCTATGGATATCCAAAGAAACATCAAGGGCTTTATAAAAAGATATAGAATTATACTTAAAATATAAATAAAAGAAATATAAAATTAATATTTCAATGACATCAAATATAAAATTATATTGGGGTGCCTGGGTGGCTCAGTGGGTTGAGCGTCCGACTTCGGCTCAGGTCATGATCTCACGGTTCATGAGTTCGAGCCCCACGTCGGGCTCTGTGCTCACAGCTCAGAGCCTGGAGCCTGCTTCAGATTCTGTGTCTCCCTGTCTCACTGTCCCTCTCCCATTCACACACTCTCTCTCTTTCTCAAAAATAAACATTAAAAAAATTAAATATATATATATGTATAATTATATTGAAATGTTTTGAAAAGATGTGTTTTTGTTTTCCTTTAACGTATCTGTCTAAATGACTAGACTTTGCTAGATGAAAATGTCTAGCTTCTCTATAACTGCCCTTCACGTTCTCTCTTACAGAAGGGGAGTTCATAGTCCTCTTGGGTGTCTCTGACCCAGCTCGTTTTCAGTGGAAGCTGCTGGCTTTTACCAGGCTCAATGCAAGTGAGGGGAGAGGGTGGCACAAAAATGTAGCTTAGGGGCCCATTGAAAATGAACAATAAGAGGAAATGAGCTGGCAGAGGAGGGCATTTCCTGTTACTTACACAGCAGCTCTTGAATTAACAGGGGGGCGATTTTCATTTCCTGAGATCCAGAGCCCAGAAAATGGAAACATTAACCAAGTATTAGTTTTCATGTAACATGTGACCAAACAGTATCCTAATTTCTTAAATGATTTCTATCAGTTGTTGGAATTGGTTACAATGAGTGCTAATAAAACTCATCTGGAATTTATAGGCAATTTTAACCTTATCTAAATATTTCCATTTTTTTTAACATTTATTTATCTTCAAGAGAGAGAGAGAGAGAGACAGAGTGCCAGTGGGGGAGGGGCAGAGAGAGAGGGAGACACAGAATCCGAAGCAGGCTCCAGCCTCTGAGCTGACAGCACAGAGCTTGACGCAGGGCTCGAACCCCCAACAGTGAGATCATGACCTAAGCTGAAGTCGGACGCCCAACCGACTGAGCCACCCAGGCGCCCCTAACCTTATCTAAATATTTCTAAAGCTCCCATTTTATTTTCAATTTGTATAGATTCAGGCCCTGGGTTCCTGACAACCAGAGGATGGGGAGTGGGGGGAAGGTGGTATCAGGGACTTATTCCTGTACCGTTATCTCTTCTCCATCTCTCACTGGCACCTATGTTTAGATTGCAAACAGGGAACACCCAACATGTATGTAATTGTACTGCATTCTTTGTGGAAGAAAACTAGGCCTAAAAATATACCTAAAATATGAACTTTGGTATCATTGCACAGGATGGAAAGAAAAAAAGAGAAAGTAAATGAAGGTACAATATATCTATTTCAAATTTCCATTGAGCGCTTCCAGAAAACAAGCAGAAAATAGACTCTCGAGAATCCTATCTGATGTTGGCCTAAAATCTTTGCTTCTTCACCATTTACAGGAAATTGATTTTCTGTGATGGAAATCATCTCAGCTCTGCAGGCTCTGTGAAGTCCTGTCAAAGACCATTGTGCATTTTCATGCATTGTTTGTAAACGATGAGAATACTCTTTCATGAAATTAATTGTTGGAAAAGACACCAGAAGCCAAACGTTTCCCTCCCTTATTTATAGTCTTAATGTTTCTGAAATCATGTCTTTTCATCTCTTTTATTTACTGTGGAATCATCCAAATCACATTGGTAGAACAAAAAAAAAAAAAGCACCACAGGTTTATTTTTCAGAGACGCCCTCACTGGTTGTGATGGAAATACGAAATGTGTACTCTGAAATAGCCTTGTCCTAGGGGAGCAGAAATGAGCAGATGAACCGCGCCAAGCACAGGCATGGGGCCAACCGTTGAAATCTAAAAGTCAAACCTATCAGGAATGCATCGAAATCCTATTAATTCTGCTAGAGCCACAGGGTTTGGATTTTAATAGTTAGAAGTTGGAAGGACATCTGTCATTGAGTGAATTGAAATAAAACTCCCCCTTCACCTCCATGTGACTTGCAGACTGACATTTCATATAATTACAGGAAGTATCTTCATCTGGGATGTTGATCACTCCTGGGTTTATAGAATGCAGTCTCTGACAGTAACGGAATCACTCTAAGAAAGATTTTAACATCTTTGTTTTGCGATCTTAAAAAAGGAAGAGAAATAAAAGAATGCGCACATTCCCTTAAGTAAAATTGATCTTGTGGTGTAGACCTTCCTAATATCTGACTAAAGTTTAGAGTGAGCCTGGTCAGAGGTGTGAGCAAGGGTAAGAGGGGGCTGGGATGGGTGAGGAACTAAATTTGACATAGTCTTTCTTGGAAGAGCCCTAAAATCTGAGAGCTTTTCTATATATACTTGTTTTTTTTTTTTTTTCTTATTCAAACTACCACTTCTGAGATCTATTTCTAAATTATATCAATCCTATGATAATGAGCAAACTACCAAGCGTCTAAAAAAGTAAAATGTAGGTATCTTAAAAG
This sequence comes from Lynx canadensis, assembly GCF_007474595.2. NCBI lineage: Eukaryota > Metazoa > Chordata > Mammalia > Carnivora > Felidae > Lynx > Lynx canadensis. The sequence continues at coordinate 113,879,342 of NC_044310.1, forward strand.
TTTGCCTTAACCTCAGGGGTTAAGACAAACAAAAACAACTATCATCACCACCACAATCACAACAACAAAAGCATTCCAAACCTAAGGTGGAGAATAAATACTGCCTCTGAGGGACTGAGACCAGAGTGGACTTGGTAGTCTTAGTGGAACACAAGCCATATGGTACTATTCAAGGAACACTGAAACTATAACAGTAAACAAGATGTCAAGAATAACTATAGGATATTTCAGTATGGGGGGAAACACCAGGTAAGCCCTACATTTTGTGGTAAGATTCTACTTAGAGTGCTAGTCCACATTCTAGTGTCAGCAACTGCATGATAATATCAAGAAGATGGGGCGCCTGGGGGGATCAGTCAGTTGAGCATCTGACTTCAGCTCAGGTCATGACCTCACGGTTTGTGAGTTCGAGCCCTGTGTTTGGCTCTGTGCTGACAGCATGGAGCCTGGGACCCACTTCTTGAGTTGTGGCTCCCGCTCTCTCTCTGGCCCTGCCCTGCTCACACTCTGTCTCTCTCTCTCAAAAGTAGACATTAAGAAAGAAAGAAAGAAAGAAAGAAAGAAAGAAAGAAAGAAAGAAAGAAAGAAAGAAAGAATGAATCCGGGGAAGGTCCAGTGGAAAGCAAGAGTCATGTTTAAAAGAAAGAAATTAGACTCTAAGAAATAATTTAAAAAAATTGATTTATAGCCTAACAAAGACTTGGGTTGGTTGAGGGTGTTAATTTCTGTACAGATAATGGATTCAATTGAAAGGGAAACAATATTTAAGGCAGTGATTCAATTGTATGCAATAAGCCAGATGTGACAAGAATGGATGCTGAAGAATGGGAACAGTAAGGAAAAAGTAAGTCATTACAAAAAATTTGATGTAGAAAGCAGGAAGGATTTTTAATCCAACATTGCAGAGACGTTACAGTACTTACCCCAAACATCTCCTTGCTATGAGGTTCTAAGGGAAATGTGTTTGTGTGCATGCACACAGAATGAACATTGATTACATAACGCCCACATGCCAGGCCCTATTTATATCCTTATGTATCTATTTCCCACAAGCACCAAAATGAATACAGGTTTTGTCACTTTTTTTTTCATAAGAGGAAAATGACACATAAAAAGGATGAATTGACATGTATAGAGAGGCATGTTTCAAGTGTAAGAGGGAGGATGTGAATCCAGAACCACCTGACTTGAGAGCCTCTATTTTCTTATCACACTCTGATAGAGAACCCAGCAGCCTTCCTTGAAGAAATTAGACAGTCGTCTGTCTCCTAGAGAGGAGTGTTGCCTGGTTTTGAGGCCACAGAACCCCTGAGAGGAAGGCTTCTTCAGAGCTCTAAGATTTCTACTTTGAGTTATTTCATCATTAGGCTCAGAAAGTGGCATTCCCTTCCCTTGATTCAGCCACACAAAGTAATTCATGTCTCCCAATAATGAGGTGTGAAGCCAGGGGTATTATCTCTCATTGAATGACTGTTGTGTTTTAGGGAGCTGAAGTCCAGCAGAGCACATGCTGGCAAATTCAGTCATTCTTTTAGACCAAAGATGGGGGGACCATTGAAGAGCCTGGATAAGAGAGGGATTCTGGGAACGGAATGGGAAAGACATAGCTAACTCTCCTATGGACACAGAATTTTCAGCCTCAAGGACTCAAGTGTGTGAGTTTTTGATTTTATGAGTTAAAAACTTCTTAAAAGCATAATTCGGAAGACAATTTAATGTCAGAGGAGGAGGTCATAATATAAGATAAAGTATAAAAAAATCAGTCTACTAAATTTTAAATATGTAGGCTTCTAATCAACACACATGTGTATGTACACACATATATATATGTATGTAGTTCCCATTTGTGTGATACATATACAAGCGCGTATTCTAAGGCTCACAGAGAGAAAGAGAGAGAACTTTTAAAACGAGAAAATAAATGCCATGGAATCAAAATATTAAGGCATTAGTGCTCAGCAGTTCCATTATAGGTGTTGTGTGTTTTCTATTTTTTTGTGTAATTTATAAACTTTCTAAATTGAGCATATATTACTTTTATAATCTGAAAAATATAAAAACATTTTAGTAGCTATTTAACAATGTACTCCAAATTAATAATAAAAATAATAGCAATAATAATGTCCATCTCACTGTGTATATATTTCCCCTTACTCAAGAATTCCTACCATTTTCCCTGCTGTTTTGAGAGGGAAAGGCAGCCCTCTTCTAGATAATTTGTTTTTAATATGAGCACTTGGGATATAGAAACTTCAAGTGCGTAGAAAAAACAAGTGAACTATGTTTAATCAAATCCTAATAGTGAAACGTACATAGGATTGTTAATCATCAGTTACTCAGTTATTAAGCATTTTGCCGTCAATGGTCAATGCTGTGGCCAGGCTCTGAGCACACAACAACAAATGAACTGATAAATTGGCCAACAGAGACTGTCTTGCACGCAGGTAGGTAAAGTCATTGTGCTGCTCTTTGCTGATAAAGAACATGAACCTCCACCAAGTCTGGCTGACAGAAAACCTTTCTGGACCTTTTCCTCAGAGAGGCCCGTTTCAGCATTTACCACATGTACAGGAACGGCTTGACCTTTACTCTCCTGAATGCCCACCATGGTGAGGATACCTCGTTCTTAGCTCTAGGAGACAGGCCTCGACTCCAGGGAAACAATAAATTCCAAAACCAGAAATAGGAGAAGGTCAAGAGTCTGAGATAAAACCAGAAACTGTATGTATCACGTGGCCTCCAAGGACAGCTCTAGCTAGCGCGATGATCCTAAGATTTCTGGTGGGGCCTATTTAAGGCCAGACAGCCTACACCGCCATTTCTCTGCCTTTCGGTGACTGTGGGTGCCCAGCCAAGTTGTCATAAGTCCTTCACCTTTTTCACATCTAAAGGACAGCTCAAATTAGCTGCGTGCTGGGGGGTGATGGAGATCTTGTATGGCAGCACCCATTGTGATCAAAACTATGCAAGGATATTTTGCACCTGGCAAATTGGAATGGCATAATTGGTGTGTTCAATAAATAGCATGAATTAAATGCAATGCCTCTATCTAACCTTGCTCAAGGAGAAGAGGGAGCATTAGGCCAGTGGGCAGGGAAAGAGAGCATTTGTGGAAGGCAGTGGAGCCAACACGACATCTGAAATTACTCGATGGAAGCCAACATTTTATATCCCTGCTGTAATTCTATCCTGTTTTGAAAAAGCAATAGCTTTCTTTCCATCGGAGTGACAGCCATATGGGGTTGACACTACAGTATTCAGCAGCTTAGAAATGGAAAAGTCCACCTAGATGGTGGGGTAGAGGAGGTAAAAAGTAAAGAAGGGGCTCATCAAATGGCTAATGGGTCAGAACATGGCTAATGGGTCAGAATGGGCAGCACATGGGTCTGCCAAGTTTCCTATTTAAGAGTGAGGGACTAAAGTTCAGGGAGGTCAGGGTAACTGACTCAAGGTCACTCAGCTGGAAGGGGCAGGCCGTGAGGTCTGTGAGCACTGCCTTTCCACTATGCCCGTCTGTACTCTCCTATCTCAAGGGGCACTTCCTCCCTTGTTCCCACTCCTGCAGTCTTCTTACCAACCCTTTGTCCACTTCAGCCCACAGGTATCCACATGCAGTGGGAGACACTGGCACAGCTTACAGTGGCCAGTGGGAGCCACTCAGACTGTGACCCTGCCCTATGTCTGCTACGTGCTCGCCACATGGCACCTCACCACCGTGCACCCCAAATGCTCTACAACAAGACCCCATAGTTTACCCAGAGGACAGCATCGGAAAGCCGCTGCCCCACTGTCTGCCTTTCAGAGTGACAGAGGACACTGCTGTGTGATTTAATAGTCCCATCTCCACTGGTGTCCCAGGGCGCCACTCATTTGAGAAGCGTCTGCACACAATGCTAATATTGGCAAGATTTCTGAAAAGCTAACTCAGGTACTAAATCATGCCAAATGGACAAGTCAAACACTTACTGGGCTTCTCCCAAGGTAATTCTCAGAGAGAAAAGTAAAGGTTAAGTCAGTGACTGAAACAGAAGTCGACCCTTTCTGGAAAAAAAAAAAATGAAAAATTTAAGATATGTAAAGTCCTCAAGTAGATTTCTTCACAACTATCTCCATATGCCACCTACCTCTCTTTATTCTCTCTATTCTGTCCTCAGGCCTTGTGTCACTTGCAGTGTGCCTGTGCCTGCCCTGGTTTCCCACCTTGCCTCTTTTCCCTCCAAAATGTGAAGATATAACTGGGCTCCCTTAAATGTCCGGTTGCGTTATTTTGGCCTTGGCTATAGATAGATTCTTTCATTGGTGCCACTCCTGCCTGGGGTTTTACCAGCCATCTTTGCAATAAAGAAAAGAGCAAACCAGATCTATGTGATATGGCAAGCGTTGGACCTCAGCTCAAGTGGCCCTGACTCCTGGAACCAGGGGCTACAGCCTTCACCCAACTCCCTCCCCTTCACATCTGTTGCAGAATTATACTGAGCCTAAGTCTGAGTAAGGGCTCTAAATACACCATCATCTTGGTCTGCACTTTAAAAATAAAAAGGAAATGGAAATATTTGGGCACCATATTTAAATTGTTGAGGCACTAATGGGCCGGGGTTCTTGGATCTTAGAAACGAAGTTTTCCAGTGAGTTTTGCTGGAAGTGCACCACGGCATTACTAGTTAATATTTATCTGAAAATTAATAACTATATTTTTCAGTGTTCTTTGAAAGTTCACAACAAATGTCAAGTCTCCACAGTTTCTGTTAATGACCCAAGGGTCTTTAGAGAAACTTCACCCTCAGTAAAGTTTTCTTTCAAAGAGAAGCTTTGTCTTGATGGCACTTTTCCATCATCCTCACAATTAATTTTCCCTAATGGATGCATTGGACTCATCTTTTTGGTTATGTTCATGCGTCCTTTGTGTGAGTGGATGCTTGCTTCGCACTTGGCTGTGACCTGCATCTCTACCTTCCCTGTGCCAGTCCAAAGCTCAGCGCCATAGGACCCCCAACCACCAAAACCGATAACTGAAAGAAAAGAGGCCCTCAGTTCCTCCTCAGCATTGCACATGCTATCTTCCCATATCACACACGGAGGAAGGGCTGTGAAGGGCGCAATCAATAACATCCAGCCTCTGCCCTCAAGAAGACACAAATGTAAATAAAACGGCAAAGAAAACCAAGAAGAAAAGAAGGAGGCAGTGCTGGGTATAGGAATAGCTGGCCTATTGATTCCAAGGTGGACATTTGGGGAAGACGAGGTTTCCTTGGACTCTGCTGAGGAGGGCAGCCATGTTACGTACGCTATTTGTGTGGTAGAGAAGGTCTAACGGACTGATCTTTTAAAGTTTGCCTCAACACCAAAGCACTGGGTTGTATCCCCAATTCACAGTCTTTCCTAATATACAAATGCTCAACTGGGTTTTGGGTGAGAAATACACATCACTAAATGGTAATGATAACAACAATTGCTATTTTTATTTATTTATACTCCATCTTTTTATATAGAGAATTTGACACAGCTGGTGATCCATGATAATGTTTCCACAATACAGGTGATACTAAACAACTCCAGTGGCTGCTTCTTTGCCTGCTCTTCTCTCTGTTCAGGTCAATGCTAGTTCCACACAGGATATTCTTGCAGACATCTGAGAAAATCAAGACGTTTCCTAATTTATTCTTTGATTCTACTACATCCAGACAGATTTACTCCAGGCTGTCTCGACCCTAACCTGAAAGTTTAGTAGGAAAAGGACTTTCTGCCCAAGAAACTGAGCTACGTTTGTTTTTCACAGGCTTATGTTTGTCACGACCACTACCAAACAAACAGAGCCTATATTGAGAAAATCTTGAAAACTGAGAGCTACGTTTTAGCAGTCCTCGTGCTCTCCAAGAGCCCAGGGACTGTGTACACTCTTTGCCTAGTTTCTGTATGAACTGTCAGGAAACGATTAGAGTCTCATGGATACTATCTTGTGCACTGTAAACATGGAGCCCTGGTCAACAAAACAAACAAACAGAAACAGACTCATGAATACAGAGAATGACTTGATGGCTGCCAGAAGGAAGTGGGTGGGTGGGGGACATCAGCAAAATGGGTGAAAGGGATTAAGAGGTACAAACCTCCAGGCATAAAATAAATAAGTCATGGGAATGAAAAGTACAGCACACGGAATATAGTCAATAACAATTTAATAACCAAAAAAAAAAAAACCAGCTTTCTGCTCCTTGATATGATTAATAATTTACAATGAGAACACTTCTCAGGGAGAGATGAAGGAAACCAATGATCTTTTTATAAATTTAGGGCACCTCTTCCTCTTTTACATCAAGGAACTGCCTCGCCCCAGGTCACACAGCCAGAAAAGGCTGAGAATTAAAATATGCTTCTAATCTTCTCCTCCTCACTGGTCCTCTTTCCTCTTTTCCTCCACACATATCCTCCTTCTTTCCTTGCTCCCTCCTTTCCTTCTTTTTGCCATAGCTGTGTCTTGACTGCCTGCTTTGGCCTTGCACCACTTGGGATTTTCCTTCTCTTCCTTCAACAAATCTCTGATGTCAGCAATCAGCACACAAAAGGGGCAAGGAGTCCTCTGTGTATATGACCTCCCTGGACTCTGGCAATCCTCCGGTGCTGGTCCTCCTGCACTGCAGAGTGGCTCTGACACTGCGTGGAAGCATCTCAGCTGCCCTTGACAACTCCAGGCTAGACAGGCTCTCTGCAGCCAGCCTAAAAGGAGATGTAAAGACACAATCTGTTCTCCACCATTCTGTGATTGCTTTCAAAATCCTACTAAGACTGCCTGGTCATGAAGCCCATTTCACCACATAAAACTTCCTACCTTGTGTTTACCCTGTTAAAAAAAAAAAAACTGAGAAAAAAAATTTTCAGGAATTTTTATACAGCGTTGAGAAAAGTGAGAGCCTTTAAAATAACTGTTTTGTTTTTAACTTGACAACTCTAAGTGATAAGTAGAGTGAAACTTCCAAGTAAAAATGGGCTCTGGAGTGGAAGAGAAACTTTTTCAATTTCCCTGATTGTGACTCCACAGTCACATACGGCAATATGTTAAGGGGGAAGCACCTGTCAAACTATTTTTGAGGAGGAGAAGCAGGATTTTCTAAATGGTGTATGGTTTTCATAAACTGTAGAATTGCACTTCAAATTAAATCTTTGGGGGGCGCTTGGGTGGCCCAGTTGGTTAAGCATCCGATTCTTGACTTCAGCTCAGGCCATGATCTTCCGGTTCCTGAGTTTGAGTCCCACATCATTGGGCTCTGCACTGACAGCTCAGAGCCTGTTTGGGATTCTCTCTGCTTCTCTCTCTCTCTCTGCACCCCCCCCTCCTGCTGGTTCTCTAAATAAATAAATAAACAAACAAACTTAAAAAAAAAGTAAATCTTTGGGTGGGAGGAGAAATTAAGAGGATGTTTCTGTGTATTAATTAGCAATCTTTTATTTTGAAAGAGAGACATGACACAATTTACAAAATAGAATGTATTAATTTGGAGAATTTAAGGGAGATCATGGGACAAAAAATGAGAAGAGTGAAGAGTTTTTATCTTCATAAATACAAGAGACAAGGTGAATAAAAAATGTCCACTGGAATTCTACCACGTGGAGCCAAAGGCTTAGAATTGAACTTCCCAGGGGCCATTGTCTTGCTTCCTTGGTTACAGACCGCTGCCGTATGCCAATAACACTGAAATGAGAAAAGCAAAGGAACAGGATATAGGAACTGGGCAGTACTTGACCTGCCCACTCCACCTTGGGGGAAGGTTTGGAGAGGAAATTGAGAAAGTTTTGTCAAAGGACAAAGGGAGTGGGCTAGAACTCAAGCTTAGGAATTTCTTGGATTCTGTACACCCCCTCATTCCTCCCGATGGTGTAGTCTTTGTCGATGTAAATATTCTTCTTGAACATCCCAGTTGTTGTGTGTATTCCTCCTGGTGGCAAACACTGACTGGCAAGAAAACCCAGGGGCTGGAAATGGTAGATTTCTTTCTTTTGCTGGCTTCTGTTAATTAGCTTGGGTTCTGGGCACAATAGTAAGAGCTGCCACCACCATTTAAAATAAGTAAAAATGGAAGCCAATAAGAGAGCAAGGGAAAAGGGAAAACTGGCAATAACTAGGTAAATGATGGCTAATGAAGCCAGACAAGATTTCAATATCAACTGGTCTAGGCTGTCTGCCTGTCCAAGATGCAATCAAGTATGCAAGGCAATAGTGCCCATTTCTTCATCCTTGGGCTGCTTGTCCTTAAACCTCATGATAAGTCAGTGTAACTAGTTCCAAGCTTTAGATCATTAAATGTGATTTAGGTTCTTACTCGCTCTAATGAGAACCGCATATAATTATTTTTATAAAATCTCCCACATGATGCTTTAATCAGGATTATGGCACATCAGTTTTAAACAAAACAACAGTCTGTGTAATTCAATCCCCGTCCTGTTTACAAACTCACAGATGTTAAGCCATAGGAGCGATAGATGATGAAGCAAAGCAGGCAAATCACAGCCCAAATAATTGGCTGTTTGGAGACTTTTGTTTGGATTGTTAACATTCATGTTTCAACCGGAAGAATGAATTCTATGACCTGGATATTTGGAGAGTCTCCATGTCTAGACCATATTCTTTCCTAGTCAACCAAGGTTTCACACTCACAATCCTGTACACCCATCAGGCAATATGGATGAGCGAGGCAGCTGCATATAAAAGTAACTGGGGGGTTTGGGGATTGTGTCTTAACGAAGGGCCCATGCCTCGTGCAAAGACCCAGCTACTATACTTCTGCATATAATTGTTGTAAAATATTTATATTTTTACAAGGAAAAGTCAATAGTCTAGGGCTTTAGACATTGAAACATTCCTGACTTTAAATTATGGAAATGATAATAAAATATTTTTTATGCATGGACCATCCATGAGGCACCCATGGGTCAGTAGTTTTGGGACTTCTGCTCTGAACTGTGTGTATTTCCAGGATAAAGATCACATATTCTTGATTATTATTATTATTATTATTGGCATCTTTTTCATTGTCTAGTGCCCTGAAACGGAATGGACCCTTGCATGTGTGTTGAATAAATGAAGGAAAGACACCAATAGGTGTAATGGTACTAAGATGGAAAGGGGCTCTTCCATGGGCAGGTAGGTAGTGACAGGGACAGTTTCAGGTTCTGTCTAGTGTCCTTGAGCCTATGCTATGCCACTTCTCAGGTTTTAGTGATGCAGAGGCACAGAAAGAGGATTACAGACATACATTAGGCTGTGCCTCTAAAGCCATCCTTACACTAGATCTTCACCATGAAAATTTGTCTCATATACATGGGGCAGGGGTGGGGGGTGAGAGAAAGGTGCTGATGATAATTATTATATTATCTTGCATTTTTTCACATGAACTATATTCCAGACATTCCGGCAAACCCTGTAGATGTATTTTCTCATTTGATCTTTGCAAACATTATCAGGCCTTTCCATTTAATAGAAGAAGAAACTGTAGGAAAGAGAAATTAAGGCAACCAGTCCCAAATCAGCCAGCTACTAAATTGAATCCACGCTGCCTTAGGTGCTTCCACACACGTGGCTTTAATTCGCAAAACAACTGTGTGAGATGGATATCGTTTTACACATATTTCAGGGGAGGGGAAAGCCTTAGCTAATGCAAAAAAAAAAAATCATCATGCACTGAGCAAATGCCTAAGTGACTAGTTAAACTGAGATTCAAATCCTGGTCCGTTGACTCAGAAGAACACGCCTTTTACATTAATAACAAGCAACATACCCTGTCTGTCTTCTATCATGATGGCTTATAATATCCTTGCAGAACAGGCCACAGTCCCTACCCTTCACAGCTGAGGGTAAGCTCTTGTCCCAGTGTGTGTAGATAGTTAAGTCCGCATTGGCATGGATTGCAATCCCAGGGGCGAGCCCCATCTTGTCTGGCTCCACCACACCTCACACTGTACAGTCCACCCTTACTCGTGCCCTCTCCTGGACAAGCTCACTACCCCCCCCCCCACCGTCCACTCAGTCGCCAGCAATTTAGGACAAACCTGTGGCCCGGCATTCCCCCAGTAAGGTCTCCCTTCCACAGTGTTGCCTATGTGTGTTTGAGAACATCAGAACTGTGTCATTTAAAGCCCTGCTCTGATGCTGCCAAAAGCTGCTCTTCCCACTAAGAATAAAATCCAAATTCTTTCAGGGATGTATGTGGCCCTTTATCATCTGTCCCTGCCTAGCCCTCTTCTTCCTCTCCACCTGTCCTTTTCTGCCTTTCTTATCACCTGGACATTCACCCAGTTCTTTCAATTAACCAAGGGTGTCTTAGTTTCATGCCTCTTCCGGGAAGCATTTTCTTCTTCCAAACCTTGTTCCCCCACTTTAATTTTTTTTAATGTTTATTCATTTCTGAGGTGGTGGGGGGAGGTTCAGAGAGAGAGGGAGACACAGAATCCAAAGCAGGCTCCAGGCTCTGAGCTGTCAGCACGTGGGGAGCCTGACGTGGGGCTTGAACTCATGGACTGAGAGATCATGACCTGAACCATCGTTCGATACTTAACTGACAGAGCCACCCAGGTGCCCCAATGTTCCCCAAATTTAGTTATCAAATATCACTTCCTCAAGGAGGCTGTATTAGAAGTCAGTATCTAAAATAGCATCTGTGCACTGTTTGTCCTCTTTTTATCACACAGAGCTATCTGAAATTATACTATTATCTCTTTATTTGTTTATGACTGTCTCCTGCACTGGAATGCAAGTTCCATGAGGGCAAAGTTATTGGCATGTTCACAGTTGTGTCTAAGCACTTAGAATGGTGTCTGAATAAGTATGAACTACATAAATCTTTTTATGTGTGGTGACTTCAAGGACCCAAGTATATTCTCTAATAGCTGGCATGCATGTTGATGTTTTCAGAGCCCAAACACAAGGAACACAGTCATGGTTTGAAATCCACTGAAAAGAAATGTGATGGCCAAACACGGATGTAAGAAAGAAATGCCTGGTGAATTCCAGCTAAGTCAGTAAAGAACCAAGTCGTAGACCTTAGATCAGAGAATAAAAATTATTAAGCTGGAAATGTTAGAGAGAATGTTTCAGACTCATGCAGAGAAAATAACTTGGAGTTAAAAAAAATAGTTGTTTTTATGGAAGAAGAAGAATGTTCTTCTCTTCTTTCCTTAAGTTGGAAAATGAGATGAGAAACAAAGGCAAAAGAATGGGGAGAAGTGTATAATCTTGAAGGCTGTCATAGGAGATGGTGGCTTTTCTGTAGTGCAGATGTAAGAGAGGAAACCACATTGATTTCAAAATGGGAGCTTTAAGCAAAGCCAATGTTGATTTTATTGACCTTTAAGAAGGGAAGGTAAATAGAGTTTGCTTGTTTAAGTTCATGTAGAATGATGAGCCCTGACAGCCAGCATTTCTGTCCTGAGATATCTTCATGCAAATAAGATGCAGACTCCCATGCCTGACTCCTCAAGGCACCATGATCCCATCTTGACATTTGCTATAAACGAAAACTTTCTGTGGGTAAACAGCTAAGATAGTTTCCTTCTGACGTTTTCCTGTAATGATGGCTTGATATGAACAGAGTAACTACTTCCCTAGCTATGCTTCCTGGGCCTGGAAACCACATGTACCTGTCTTCCTTGAAGCCTGAGGTGGGGGAATGGGCCTGGTGTGGTATGATTGAAATATCAAACATGGCGGTCGTGGTATGTTCATTCTGATCTGCTTCTGCCATTAGCTCCCCTTGCTCTCATTTCTATGCTTCTGTTTCCCCACTTTTAAAATAAAAGGATAGGAGGTATCAAATTAGTTCTGTGGTCCATTCCCAGATTTAAAATCCCATAATTATGAAAGTATAATGGTCACAGGAATAGTTCAAGAACCTGTCAGTTAAATAATGTTTTGGAGGGCCACTCTCACTAGCAACTTGAACTCTCCATTTTTTATCTTCTACTTTGAAAGCTAACATGTAATTTAGAGAAAATTTGGTTTCAAAGTGCCCTATCTTTGGAATTTCTCCCAGGTTGCTGATATTTAGCAATGTGAGGAGATGTGCAGAGAAGCAGAAACTATGGCGGCATGCATAGGAAGCATCTTTGAAATACACTCTGTGGCATATTTGTGATTATTATGATTATGATTATTATAATTACTAATTCATATAGTCATATGGCAACCAAATAATTCCTAGCTGAGTTTTCAAAATATGATCAATTAGTATTTTTCTGTTTTTTAAATTTTAGATAAAATCTGGAGGGAGGGGGGATAATTATCTTACCTTCATTTTGATTTCTACTTTCCTCCTTTCATTTCAAAGTATGGATGAGGGTAGAACAATTTTGAATAAACACTGAGAGTCAAGTTTCTTCAATTTTAACACTAGCATCAACATTCTCAAGTCGGTGATGAGGGTTTCATCCACCTTATGGACAACTTGAGTAAAACTAATCAGCGGTCCACCTAGCTACGTTGGCCCATGTGAGCATACAGCCCAGACTTGCCACATATACCATCTGGTGAGTCACTTAGCCGGTCGGTGTCTTGATTTACTGTTTGCAAAATGCAAATTAAAAGAGGACTAACCTCAAAATTTCATTATAAATATTAAATTAAGGAATGCCAATGACGTACAAAATAAATATACATTGTGGACTAACTACTCTTAATGTGGGTTTAAGCATTTTTCTTGTCATCCAAAAATCATACTTTTATAAGAAGGGGGATCAAGAGCAAGTAAAATTATATCTACAAAAAGTTCTCTTTGTTTTTAGTTTTTTTTTTTTTTATTTGTTTTGAGAGAGAGAGAGAGAGCATGGGAAGTGGGGAGGGCAGAGAAAGAGGAAGAGAAAGAATCCCAAGCAGGTTCCACGCTGTCAGCACAGAGCCCTATGCAGGGCTCGAACCCACAAACCATGAGATTATGACCTGAGCCGAAGTCAAGAGCTGAACACTTAAAGGACTGAGCCACCCAGGTGACCCTACAAGAAGTTCTCTTTAATGATGTATATCCCAACTCCAGTGTCCTACTACCTACATAGACATATCCTTCCCTTCATTTGATATTTAGAATAAAAAGAGCTGACACATATTGAGCAGTTATTATATGCCAGACTCAGTGCTGTGAACTTTAAGTGCACTATGTTATTTAAACTTTACTTGTAGGTATTTTTACAGAGTGCACTATGTGTCCAGAGGAGTAAAAAAATCTGCCCAAGACTATTCAAGCCAATGGTACAGGATTTCACTGTGACTCCAGAGAGGAGTGCTATACCCTCACAGTGACTGCACATGATGTATGCACCTGCTACTTAAAAAATTATAATAATCATTTCCCTTTTTTTTTGCTTTGTTTTCTTAACTCTTAAAACCTGAAGACATAAGTAAGGATGTGTTTCAAATGCAATCTCACCTTGAGACATTGTCCAATCACCCACAATCATATATTAAATCTATGGATGATTATTATTATTATTTTTTAATTTTAGAAAGAGAGAGAGAAAGAGAGAACATGAGTGGGGAGAGGGAAGAGGGAGAGAGAAAAAAATCTTAAACAGACTCCAGGCTCACCTAAGCACAGAGCCTGACACAGGGCTTGATCTCATGACCACAAGACCATGATCTGAGCCGAAGTCAAGAGTTGGACACTTAACTGATTGAGCCACCCAGATGCCTTGGATGAACTTTTATTTATTTTTTTAGGTTTATTTACTGACTGAGAGACAGATAGAGAGCCTGCACAAGCAGGGGAGGAGCAGAGAGAGAAGGAGAGAGAGAATCTAAAGCAGGTTCCACACTGCCAGCAAAGAGCCCCATTGAGGGACTTGATCTCACAAACTGTGAGAACATGACCTGAGCCGAAATCAAGAGTCAGAGGCTAAACTGACTGAGCCTCCCAGGTGCCCCAATTCTATGGATGAATTTTGAAAAGATTTCCAAAATGTAATTATCAAGATACGTTTAATGATTTTTGTATTTTAATTTGAGGGGGTCATAGGCCATGGCACTATTAGCTCTTTTCAAGGCAGGGCAGTTACCATTTGCTTTAGTTTTTGTTTTTCCATACGTATGCAATAACCACAGAAATCTCAATAATTTTTTTGAGGTATGGCTGTCTCTTTACTTATTTTTAAAGTTTTATTTATTTATCTTGAGAGAGAGAAAAAGAACATGAGCAGATGAGGGGCAGAGAGAGGGAGAGAGAGAGAATCCCAAGCAGGCTCTGCCCTGTCAGCACAGAGCTCAACGTGGGGCTTGTACTCAAAAACCATGACATCATGACATGAGCCAAAACCAAGAGCTGAACATTTAACCGACTGAGCCACCCAGGCGCCCTTGGAAGTCTCTTTAAAGTAAGGAAGGGGTCCAAACTAAAATGAGCATAAAATAATGCTATTGAATCGACACTCACACGCTTGATACTTTTTTGAAATTATTGACATCCACCCTGGTCAGTGAATCATTGTATAAACAATGAGTACTTGCGAAGTCCTAGTGGTCTCCAAGCGGGCTCTTCCTGAGGGGTTCATTAGTGCGTGTGTGTACATTGACCTTGCAAGGCAGCTTATTCTTGGCCTCTCTGGCTCCCTCACTATTCTGGATGCAGTTTATTTCCTCTAAATCTCAGTCTCATCATCACCCGCATCATTGTCTCCCCCGGGTAACTGGTCTCCAACCCAGCAGAGTGGACTATGAGTCTGAGTTCATGCCAACCGTGTTCTCATCTCAGCTCTATCAATTTACTAGCTGAATGAACTTAGTAAATATAGTTTTGTCTCTCTGACCTATATGCAAAACTGGAATTAGAATATCTGCTTCACAGTGTTGTTAAGATAATTAGAAATAAATTGATGCACTAGGCACTCAGTTCACAAAAGTTATTATCATCTCTCCATTGCCGGAAGAAACAAAGTCGACTTTTAGCCTCTTTTAAGGTCTAAACTTCCTTTTCTCACTGGCATTTCCTCTGATCCTGCTCTTTTTTTTTTTTTTTTTTTTTTGTTTATCATTGAATTTGTATATTTTCCTATTGCATTGTCTATGGCGATTGCAGATAATCCACAAAGCCTTTGTGAAATTGGCAGTGCATAATATAGACAAACAATATAAGCAAACACATAAAATAAAACCAATAAATATGGCCTTTTGGCCACAAATTCCCAAAGCCTCGCCTTCTCCAGTTTTAAACTCTGTCAACAATGATGATAATTTGTAAATCTCAAAAAACCAACAAAGTGAGAAATACAAAATTGAACACGGGGCCTGCGTGTGCAGGAGCAATACTAATTACAGCCATTTATGTCAACAGCTCACTATTTATACCTAATTACCATGCCTCAAAATTGCATTATGTATATCATTAGGTGCGTGTCAGATTAACTCTGTTGCAAGTTTTATTTGATTATGCCACGATTCTCCTCACCTGCATGCCCAGTTTTTATAGTTTGTTGCTTATGTACCATGGTCCATTGCTCACAAGCTTAAAAAAAAAAAAAAGGAAAAAAAAGAAAAATAAAACAAAGAGAGCAACCAAAGAGAGAAGAGGACTAAAGCAGGTGACATCTACCACTGCAGAATGTATTGTTGCAGAAGAGAGGGACCCAGCCCATTAATTCAATGACCCTAAAGTTGGCCTTCCCCTGCTCACCCTAGCTAAGGGTTTTTCACTCCCTTGGCGGCAATATCTGCCTTTTCCTCCATTGCCTTAGTAAAGTCCGACACGGTAAAAACATGGGAATTAGCAGATGTGATTCAAAGCTCTGCCATTTACTTAGTGTAAATTTCCTGACTGTGCATAATCTCAGCTTCTTCAGACAGGAGAGCGGTATCTGCGTGATAGGCTATTTGTCAAGATAATCAGTATCCGTGAAGGACAAGAATATTGTTTAGTGTTTGGGAAGCTCTGGATAGGTGGTTGACTCTCCTTTCCTCTCCTATCCTCATTCTTAAAATGTATTTATCCCTCCAGATATCCCTTGTGCATTCCCTAGAATCCTTGATTCTTTCATATAGGCAGCTATGTTGTTTGCTGATATTTGACAATGAGGTCAGATGCGACAGCTGGCTTTCAAAAGACGACCATAACCTCTTTATCCTTGTCTGCTAGGTTTTCAGCTATGCCTTTGAAGTGTCACACTGGAATCACAGAACATCATCTATTAGGTGTAGAAAGAAATATACGGGTCCCCTTGTCCAGTGCCTTCATTTTCCAGATGAGGAAAACCGGGACCCAGAGAAGGTCAATGACTTCTCAATGGTCTCACAGTCGGTTAGTGACAAAACAGGGACAAAATGTTCACACTGACCATTTCGCTGACTAAGTATGGAGGTTGGCAAACTATGACCCGCAGGCCAAATCTGGCCTGCCGCCTACTTTTGTAAATAGAATTTTATTGGAACACAGTGCATATTCATTCATTTACATATTGCCTATAGTCTTCCTGCTACAACAGCAGAGTGAATCGTTGTGACAGAAACCATATGGCCTGCAGTGCCTACAATATTTACCATTTGGCACTTCAGAAAAAGTTTGTGAACCTTTGGTCAAGAAGAATAGCTCTAATACTCCAACTAATGAAGTGAGTTATCATGCAAATCTTTTTTTTTTTTTTTTGAATTTGAGTGGAAAAACCAACCAACCAACAATGTTCAACACTTTTTACCTTAAGTGAGTTTTATATCCCAAGAGACACGCAATGTCACAAATGCACTGTCAATGTTAAAGGCAGCTGTTCCTGTTAGGGGACAGGACTGTGGAGAGCAGGCAGTAAAACCCATGAACTGTATGTGTCTCTGAGCCACATCACATAAACTTTCTCCTCAGGTCTACACTGACCACTAATGAGTTCTTACCTAAAGGAGACTTGTCAGGGAGGGTGAAATGGAAGATTCTGGGGGGGGGGGGTCACTGAAGGCAGCTCGCTGCTTGAGTCATCAACATATGGTCTGCTGGCCATATGCAACACACCTCCAGAAACACACTTGCTCCCCACCTGCAAGGGGCTATTCAGATTCACCTTATCAATAGGAAGAACCACCAAATGTCTATCCTGTTGGAATTGAAAGTTAAGACCAAGGTTCTGCTCTTAGGGAGAAGGCAGCCAGCCGTGAGGACTGACATGCACCTGTATTCCCAGTGCAACTTGCCAAGTCCCGCAATAAATAGAGAGTCACCAAAAATAAGAGCCAGGATCTTCAGTGACTCTAATGCCCCTTCTCTGTTTTACATGTGGAACAACTAAGCCTCAAAGATTTTTTAACTAATGGGAACAGTTGGGGACAGATCCTTAAATACTAGCTAAGTCTTTTGCATGCTTATTATGTACCAGGCTCTGCTCCATAAGCTTTGCATACATATTAGACCGTTCAGTCCTCACAATAACCCTGCAAGATAGGTGTGCTATGATCTCATTTTCCAGAAGAGGGAGCTGAGGCACAGAGATGATAAAAGAGTTCCCTGGGTCACACTACTGGGTGCGTTTTGGGGCTAGGGTTTGCCCCAGCCAGGGCTTCTAGGTCTATGAACTCTTCAGAATTAGACAAAATGCTCACATTCACGGGGTCCTACCCTGGGCCTGACACAGACAGAAGATCCTACCATTCCTACAGTAATTGTTGGACCATGGTTGGGCATTCACCTAATGATAGTTACTTTCCTTCCTTTCACAGATGCATAAACTGCAGCTTGGAAAACAAAGATCTTTCTCAGAAGGTCATCCTGATGGTCTGTGGTGGATCCGGGGTCACAGTGCTGTCTCTCTGATTCAAGTCTCTCCTTTTGTCCTCATGGGATTTTACCATCCTCCTGCCATCTGTCCTCGGGCTTGCCAGTATACCAAACTACCTGTTGACACTTTTCAGTCTTGGCCATTTGAATCTTCAAGTCTTAATTCTATTTACAGATCCAGACTGCTGATTGCAGCCATCTGTCAATTCTATTTGTCTGTGTTTTCTGAGAACATATTACATTAAGTGGCACAAATCTACCTTCTCCCCAAACTTTCTTTTAGAAGCACTTTCCAAAGCCCGCTGGCATTTTATTGTGTGTCTTAGAGGGGGTGGCCAGGCATGCACACTGTCTCCAGAGCAGTGAAGTTTTTTTTTTCCATTGCATCTGTCCAGAGGAGGACCCACTACACTTGCTCCAAATTTGTAGCAGATACGGTCACTGAGCCAACAATTGTTTACCCTGGAGTACCACAGCCGTTTAATCTCTTTCTCACAGAGGTACATTTATTATTTTTATTTTATTTATTTATTTGTTTTTGAGGTCATGGATCCTGTGGCTCACTCAGTACTTGTGCGAAGGACTGATGACAAACCTCGCTGCAAACCCTTCTCCTCTCCCCCACCTTGTTATGTATGTTGGAAATCTATCTACATCATCCTGAAAAGCAATGTGAGGAATGAGGTGTTCAAACAAATTCACCAAGGGAGAAAAGTAATCCTGGCTAGAAAAGGCAAATTCTGGTAGATAGGAAAGTAGGAGTGAAAATCCTATTGTTTCCTAATAAGCCAATTAAAGTAGATATATTTTAAGTGGACCCATCACTGAGAACATTTTATACACACATGCATGCACACACACACACACAAACACACACACACACTTCATTCAACACACTTCATTCTCTTTTTATGCCCATGTGCTGACATAGACCATGGGTTCCTTTGAGAATTCCAAAGGATAAAAGTGCTACTTGGAGAACTCAAATATGATTAGAGGAGGTTGGATAGCAGTTGTTGAAGGAGCTAAGAGTGTTCAGAGTGTAAAACGAAGGTCAAGTTGGGGCATTATCACCGCCTTTGAATATCTAAAGGGCAGTCATGTAGAAAATGGAATAGACTTATTTTGCACTGTTCCAAAGTGGAGAGCTAGGATGACTGATGGAAGGAAGGTACAGAGGCCAGTTTGGGACAACATAAGTATAAAAAATAATGGAACAATTAGTTCTATCAAAAAAGGGAATGATTTGCTTCTGAGTAGCAAAGTTCCTCCTTATGAAGTATTTCACAAAGAGGCCTATATGGGATACCTGCCAAGGGTTTTGCAGAAAGAATTCACACATTACTTGAACAACAGCAGTGGTTCTCAGTCCTGGCTATTAAATATTCCAATACTCGGGCCTCATCCCGGAGATTCTGTTTTAATGGGTCCACAGTGGAGCCTAGCCATTAGGATTATTTAAAAGCTCCCCATCTGATTCCATTGTGCAACCAAAGAATCACAAGGCTAGAGAAGGCATTCATCTTATCCATCACTCTGTTGACAGATATTTAGGGAGAAAATCCTGGAGGGCTGACTGCTCTGAAGTAGGGAGAGTAGTGAGTGTTAGAGGTGCCCACCCATACCCCTCACCTGTAACACTTCAACACACCAGACTTCTCACTGCAGCACCTGCTTTTCATCATCCAAAGACTTCCTCTTCCCATGGGAGGACTCTTTACCTCCTCTGTCCTTCACATGGCAGGACAGAAGTGCCAGACCACCATTGCTCCTTGGAACTATTCCTCAACCCAGGACTGATGGGAACCCACTCATGTTATAGAGGGACAAATTTAAGGTGTGCGTTCTACACTGCCCCTCAGTGTCTCCAGTGGAGTTAAGTTCCGACCACCTCTCCCCACCTCCATTAGCTGACCACACTCATTTTGTGATACCCTGTTTCTCTTCTCTGTCTCCCTTCCAGGCCCCCTACAGCTGTTCCCTTCCTTTCCTAAACAAACTCCTTGTGGCTGAACACCTTTCTCAGAGTCTGTTACAGGGGAATCCAAACTAGGCTCACTCGGGCTTGGGGGAGCCCACACCACAATGAGGAAAGCCAACAAGTGAGCAAAATTCCTACCTAAGGAGGGCCATATTGCAAATATTCAGATGAGATGGAAGGTTCTGGAATTTACCTAGCTGCTGCATTGCACTCAGTTCTCAAGCAGCCAAATCGGGATGAGTCCAGCATGGGTTGATGCCAGGGGTCACATTCTAAACCAGCATTCTGTGTCCTCTCTAAATGATAGAGACTATCATTTTAAATATTTATTAAGCAGCATTTATTGTACATGGCCTCCCTGCATTTTGTCTCTGTATTTCTTTCTAGTTTTCTATTTTCTTCTATTTTTTGATCAATGTCATTATCCTTTCTTCTTCAGAAAAATCAATGGATGGTATGAGTTATTTAAATCATGTCATTATGACAGGAAGGGTTAACTCTTTATAAATCTGTCAGTAATCCTGACCTCAACTTCCAGCCTCAGCCTAAGGGTGGTTTTAGGTTGGCTAATCGCTCCTGGAATATTCTAAGAGGAATTAACCCCAGGGATGGTCTAGATGACCTTGATTGCAGGATCTTGTACAGAGCCTCACCAATAGTTTCCATAGCAACCAAAGTTGATAAATGAGGATGATTTTCATTTGCCTGTCTCTGAGTCCCAACTTTCTTTTAATAGGAAACTAGAGGAGAAATATGAAATATGATTACCAAGCAGAGGGGTATATGCTATTATAGGATAGGATTACCAGCTATTTTTTTCAAAACCGAAATTTAGATTCTGCCTGGTCTGTTCTCTTCAATGCCCCTCAAATCTGTCACGTTCCTCTCCAACACCCTGAATGCCTTGTGATGTTGTCTTGCTTGGAATGCTCTCCGTTTTCCCCTCTGCCTTTCTGGATTCCCTCCAGCCACTAGTTCTGTGTCTGCTGCCCTCTCCTTCAACAAAATCTCATCTTATCCTCATTAACGGGTATCAACTCTGAGTGATATATCAATTTTAATCCCATACGATGTATATAATGATTATATTATCATGCTTAAGTGGACTGGTTAAGAACAATGAAGTTGGCAAAAGGCAGGTCGATGATTCCAGCTCCTCCATTTAGCAATTCTTAGACCTTGGGCTATTGGTTTCACATGGCAGGGTCTCAAGTTTTTTCATCCGCAACATTTGGACAACAATAGAACTTACCACCTATGCAGTAAGGCAGTCACAGTGCCGAACATGTAGTATATATTCAGTAAACAATAGCCAAATCAGTATCCACTTTTTACTGTTGTGTCACTTCCCGGGAAACACTCACATCAGGAGCATGGACCGGCAGACAGGCCCTGCTTCACAACTGCCCTATGTGTGCATTGGTTCGTATAAGCCAGAGCACAGTCAGCAAGTCGCTGTACCCCTCAGGTTCCATGTCTTCATCTAGGAAATGCATTAGCCGCCAATGCATGTTGGTCAAGTATAACTCAATGGATCACCACCCAGAAAGCACCTGCTATCGTGCTTTTACCGGATGCCCTATGCCTTTATTTCCCCTGCCCTGCATATCTTCTCACCTACCCTTTACAAAGTTGCAATGTCCTTAATGACAGTAAGTATCTGATGTCCACCAGAGAATTAATGCATCGTTCTATGACGGAGGGCACAGGTACCTGTGTTGCAAACACAAGCAATGCAGGTGCACGCTAAAGCAACAGTAGCTGTTCTTGGTTCGTGGGTCTGTGAGCTTTGCCCACATAGGCAAAAGGATAGAGATTATGTAGGCTTCGGAGACAAGGGGACATCATCATCTACATGAGACAACTTCATAAAGTTAGGTCCCATGTTATCTTTCAGGCACAGCAGTCTTGAAATGTAGATATACATAGTTTTAAATGAATTCATCTTGGCAATCCGCTTAAGGGCCTAAGGCCAGTGAGTTAAGACATTTAATTGAAATTCATACGACAACGACAACAGAGGAGAACATTTTTAAAGTGTTGAAACATAGACTTAATTAGTAGCCCATTAGGAGGTCCAATTAAGGAAGAACATCTTAGTAATGCAATGTCTGAAATCACACAACCAGTAAGTGGCAGAACAGATTTTTTAAACCTGGTTCCTTATACTTCCAAGTCCTCCTGGCAAGGTTAGTGGCACTGAGCAAGTCTTAGGTGCTCGGCAAGGTGGTCAGAGAGGGACCGTGACCACGTGAGCAGGTAAAGCAAGATGTTCCTGGAGGACACAGGAGGGTGAATGTGTTTCTGTCACTTCTCTGTTTAGAAACCTTCCATGGCTTGGCACTGCTTGTATGATACAGCCTCAATCCCTGATATCAGCCACAAGGCTTTCCATTGTGTGCTCCTGACCGGCTCACCCTGGGTCATGGACTATTTAGCCCCCACGCTGCACCCAGTGATCTATTTATCACCCTGAGTTCTTTCAATGGCAGGCTTTCTCTTCCATGGCTCTTGATACGTGCTCTTCCTCCTCTTGGAAACGTCCATTTTCTGCTCCACTCTGGGATCTTAACTAGGACTTCCCATCCCAGGTCAAGTCCTCTACTTGGAACTCCCCATGTGCTGCCTGCAGGACACTTCTCACACCCTGATTCTCTGTTACTCGCTTGTGTATCTCCAGCACAGAGCTTAACAAGTGACCAAGCAGTAGGTGTTAAATAGGCATCAAAAAAAGGAACAGACTTGGATGTGTCAAAAGAAGGACAGAGAGCTCTCCAGGAGGGAGGGGGAGGGTACTGAATAACAACTACCCAATATCCAGGATCCGATATCTAGAGTATTTGCTCTCATTATTCATATCTATAGCTAATTTATAAATTACCAGCAGAAACTCTGGCAGGTAACTAAAACCTCCACTGGTTAAGGCAGTAAATGAATGCATAAAATTAGTAAATTGAAGCTGAGATACTCACATATTGGGCACATTTAGAACTATGGGTCACCGTATTTCAAGTCTCAGTTATTCAACATAATGACAAATATTACAGATGCCAAAAACTTTGTGTTCTGATATAATAGCAAACATATACTTTCTAGTTGTATTTTTTTAACTGGAAATAAATTTCACAGTTCCTTGTAGGAAAAAAAATAGATATTTTGATTGGGCGCTGAGCCCTTTACTGTCCACAGTATTTTTTTAAGTAGTAAAGAGAATGAAGGACTTTCTTTCCCACTCCACCACTCCCAAGAGCTTTTGGAATAATGCAGAGGTAATCACAAGAGACAGAAGATTGGATTTTCAACTGCAAAGACAGAGGTTACTGAACAGCAGTAACACTTGCCCGAAAGTCAGAAGTTGGAACTCTCTCATTGCCAGCAGGACTGGTCTGGGTGGGCCAACAGGCTGTCTCTGTGCCACTCAAGGATGACAAGGGGATTGTTTTGGCAGCCACAAAAGATGCACAGGTGGCCTGGCCAGATGTAAGTTGTCCAGTGCTTGTTGATTCTGTTCAAGCTCTAGGATTTCATTTTGCAGTCAGGATCACAGGAGGGGAAGGAGTGTGGAAGGTTGGACACCATGATTTCTCCCTTGGATTCTCACTACCCATCCCGTGCGGCTCTCAGAACTCACAAATGGACCTTAAAAAGCGTTTAGTATTTTTTGTTAGCTTATTTTTTTTCCTTCTATTTGGAGAAGGAATGGAGAAGGAATGCAGAAAATCACGCTGTTTTCCTTGGTGACACACCTAAATGAGAGCTCTATATCTGGATAATGCAACCATAAAACAGGCTCATTTGTGATATCAACCTCCATTTTCACTACCATTGGAATAAAGTCAGTATTCTTCTGGGTTTGTTTCCTCTGTGACAGGCACTACCTTGGATCGCATGATAACAAACTCCTATTTCCTCTCCTTCCTGCATTTAAGTCTTCTTTGTAATGACAAGCATCAAAATTTAATGTCTAAACAGCCACATTCTTTCCTTACTCATTTATCAAAATTAAATGTAATATAGAAGGACTCAAAATAATGTAATTACTGGAAGAATGGTGAAGTGGAGTAGGAGATATGAGCAGACAGACTGAAGGGGGTTGGATGATCCGGCTGGAAATAAAGAATTTAATGGAACACTTACAGCCTTAAAGGGTTCCAAGAAAACAATATATATGACTAACAAAAGTTAAAAATGGCATATTTGCCCACAATTTTATAAGAATTCAATGTGTTCAAGAAAAACTGTTGATAAGATTCATTTATTCTGTGTATATATATATATATGTGTGTGTGTGTGTGTGTGTGTGTGTGTGTGTGTGTGTGTATAATGCCTACTTTTTTAGGAGTCGGCAATATAACAGGGAACAAGAACAACACAAGTTCCTGCCTCATGGCATTTCCACGGTAAAATATTTTCTAAATTAGCTTTTGGGATATGTAAACCAAAACTAAGTGAGAATATTTAAATCATGCGCTGTCCTGGAAATTTTGGAAAGCATGGTTACCAGAGTGATTTAGACAGCAAATGATGTCATAAAGTAGCTCATAACCCTTGAAGACATAAGGCAGTTAACCTGGGACACCCTGGGCGGGGCAAGGCTTGAGCAGCATGGGCGGAATCCAGGCATCTTCAGTTACTCGAACATTCCTTCAACTCATATTTACTGACTCTTTTACGTGTGCCAAGATCACGTTCATAAATGCAAATGGTGGGTTTGACCACACATCTTTCAGGCATCTGTGTCAGTGTACTACCTTTGGACTGGTCACTGTTGAAGACAGGCGTCGAGAGATGATGCAATATATTTATGCCTTGATGGAGTGGGATCTTCTTAAGGTAGAGAAAGGTCGAGGGTGAGCTAGCCCAAGCCTCTTTGCCAAGCAGGAATTCTCTCTGGGACAAAGCCTGGCCCATTGGTGCTCTGGGGGCTAAGCCATCAGCATAGGCAGAGTAGCTCACTCCATATACTAACATCTGAACTATTGGCAAGTCTACCCCTAAGGCTGCACTGTTGTCAGAAAGGCATCTGGAGCAAAATGGTACATTTTTATGGGAATAACTATGAAGGATGATTTCACACAAGCTCTGTGTATTTTCATTTTACAACCCCTATCTGCATTTCTGGAATCCCAAACGATCTGAGATTAAACCACCTTTTTTCCCATAGCTCACCTGAGGAAGAAACCTAACCTGAACTAACGTGGGAGAACATACATTTTATCGATTCCACCTTGTGTGAATATTCAGACGTTTTCCTGTAGAAATATTATCTGGTTCGATTAAGAGTACTGCTTAGACCTCACTGGAATGCTAGCTAATTTACAGTACATGCATTGAACTACTTCTCCACGTTTAAAAACATTCTGAAAACAAACCTGTTCCCAAAGCTTCAAATATAGGATTGTGCTTTGGCTACAGGCTCTCATTTCTTTCATCGCTCTCTTGATGAGCCTGATAACCACCTTTTTAAATTTCAACTTTCCCTCCCCTGGAAAACTCTGTATTTTTTGTTTTCATATCACCTGATTATTCGGTACTAGTAGCACCTGGGACAGAGAGTACTTTATAAAATATTTGTCAAATAAAGACATGCCATGGCCTTTATTGGGTACGTTTATTGTCAGTTATCTGACTTGTGCACCGCCCACATCCCAATCACCAAATGTGAGTTCCACAAGGCAGGGATCAGTGTACCCCAGCCCTTTAGATGAGTGTCTGATCATATCATAAAAGGGGTTCCGTAAAACACAATGAATGAAAGCATACGTTAATTTAGTTTATTGTTTGAACAAATAGAACTTAAAGTATTTGTTAAATTCTTATTACTCAAATAAGGTTTTTAATGTTATAACTAAAACAAAGAAATAAGAAAATGAAAAATAATCCATAAGTTTATGATACAAGAGACTTTACTAGTGATGTATCATTTTATTTTTATTTATTCTTGATTTATTTAATGTTAAGTCACAAAGCATTCCCCATCTTTGTGAAATATTCTTGAGAAGTATGCATTTTAACAGCTTTATACAATTCTGGCATGTGGATACAATATAAATTATTTAAGTATTCTTCTAATGTTGGACTTCATTTTCAAATATTTGCTTTCATAATTCTGAGATGAACATCAAAATATGCTCACATGTCTCTACCTATTTAGAGTAGTTTTCTAGAAGAAGGACTCCTACCTGAAAGGGCTAGGGGGTTGAGCTCATTATATTTGAAAGGAATTGAATTTGACTTGAATAATTTCTAGTGTTCCTGAGTCCTATCCCTCCTTCAGGAAACATCAGGAGAGGCGGGTTGTGTGTGTGTATGTGTGTGTGCGCGCGCATGCATTTTGGAACAAAATTTAGCAGTATGAGTGATTTTGGCACATTCAGGATTTGGACATTTAGCAACAAGGATCCAACCGATGTGGCAGCTGCCAGTGAAAAGTACACCTGCCCAGGTGTCAGGAGAGCTGGCACCAGCTTCCTGGCTTTGAAAACCTGTTTCTCTCTCCTCCTGGGTTTCCCCTTCTCTTTGTTAATGGGTAGGACGACCTCTGCCCTACTGCTCCAACTGGGTTATTCTGAAGATAAAACATTTCTCATGAAGGGCCCTTTAAAGTAAAAATTGCTGCAGAACTGCAAGGTGTTATTTATTCAACACACCAGAAATGGAAATTTTGGTCAGCTGTGTACTATTTACAGTCACTATCAACATGTATCAAATTTCCATTCTTCCCATGACATCCAAAACTCAAAATCCTATTAAATATACTTAAAACCATCAAATCCTCCCTATAATTAATAACAATGATTGGGCACAGAATTCTCAAAAATAGACTTATCTCTATTCAGCAACCACACGTACTAACAAGAAACTGAAGGAAGCAGATAATTATAGACCAGAGTCTCCTTTGCCACTCTAAAGAGAACACAGAACATGAGCAAATTGAAGCCTTCCTCATGTGACAAGGGCACTATCTCTGAGTGTTAACACGGGGACCTCATCTCTCTTCCTCTGAAGAGGTGAAGGGTAGTTGGGAAAAGGCTATGCCAAGAAAGGCAGTATCACAGCACAAACCACCCCACTGCTTTTTCAGAGGCTGGACCTACTTCGGGAGATCCTTTGAACTTCTCTTACCTTCAGTGTGTTTCAATGGGCAACAATTCCTTGTTCAATGGCATGAAGATGAATAGATGGCATTCAGTGGCATTTTTCAGCCCTCTGGACTCAGTGCATGCATGTGTGCATGCGTGTGAGGGGAGTTTGCATGTGCGTTGCGGTGTGTAGAAATAGAAAATGTTGATGTTAAATTCTTTGTTCTACACCATTTGGCGTGTTAGAAATATGCAAGGGTTTCTGGAGTAAAGATAAAAAAGCATGGCCTTTACCTAGGTGTGGCTTATGGTCTTATAAGAAAAAAAAAATAATATAAGTAAATGAATAATTACCATAACAGATTTGTTTCCAGAAAGAAGGGGAGTCTGAAGAGCTATAGATGTGAAAGAGCAAGGAGCACATCTCGGCATATGGCACCTTAGTGCAGTCCCGAAGGGCTAGTTGGGGTTAGGCAAAAAGTGTTCTGGAGAGGAACCATTTGCTGTGCAAAGGCTGGTGGTGGTGGGCAGAGCATAGCTTCTTGTAGACTTACGAGTAATTCTAGAGGGCTGACGCACAGATTGTTGTGTGTGTGAGAGAGAGAGGGACAGAGATTGAGAGAGAGAGAGGCTGTGGGGAAGGAAGCAGCTGGAGAGAATCAAATCATGTGGGTTCGAATATGCCCTGTTAAGGAGGTTAGACTGAAGTAATAGCACCACTTATTCTTCTGTCAATAATCAAATTAAATAGGTTTTATTTCGACCTCAGGGACTACTTCTTCAATTTGGTTGTGAGAGTAGAACCCGGCTCCATCTACAGCCCCAGACACTCCAACAATGCCAGAGTAGCCGAAGTTTCAATGGATGGCAGTTGAGGGATAACATGGCGAATCATGAAGAAACCCTTACGTGAAAAAAAGAAAGTTGACGGTCTTCATGAAATGGCATGCTTACTTATCTTTGAAAGCCATGTCAGTTAGGCTTTGGTATGAACTAGGTTTCAGGCCAAAAGTTCTTTCAATACTACCTCATTGAGAACTCAAGATCCTCTAGAGGAGTACTGGTGAGTGGTTTCAAGAACCCTGAATGAAAACAAAGCTTTGATAATCACTCCATATGGAATCATGACACGGATGTTTTTAAGAACCAGTAGACCTTGGCATATGCTCACCCCTGTGCTCTCATTTGCTTGATGTTATGTAGGAAAGGACACATGAAGATGTGACAGGAACGGGAGCACAGAGACATTTGGTCTCTAGGCAGTACCTAGGTTATATCCAACACCGATCACAAGCTCCCATGAGATGCGGACATCGACAGGGGGGATGGGGCTTCTCGTCTTCACTCCTCCAGCTTTCGGCCCAAAGCTTCCTCAGCTGCAATGGATAATCTCAAACATTTCTCTTTGAGCTAACATTTTTTCAATTCTGTCTTTCTCATTGAGGAAATCTGTGCTCACTGCTGAAGTTTTCCACAAAATCCAGCAAAACAGAATTGTCTCCAAATACGGATCAAGTGGGACAGAGAAGGCCTTGGCGGGGCATTCCCTTGGCTTACTTTCCGGTTTATGGGCTCCAGGCTCAGAACCCTCTAATTAACAGGATCCTGTGATTTCCTTCAACCCAGAATGGTGACCAATTTCTCCCTGTTTTGCCATCTCTTCAATGGCAAGTTCAAATTAATCTTGATCTCTACAGCTTTCAACAATGTTTCTATACCTGGCAAAACACTGATATGCATACCAGTCAAATTTTCCTTACTAGAAGGTAAGCCTCTTAAAGTTAGAGACTAGTTTTATTTTCACCTATTATTGTCTTGAAGCACCCAAAAGAGCAATACTTTGTGTGTGTGTTCAATGCGTGGGTGTTGAGGAAAAATTTCTCTAGAATTGGAGTTCACT
This sequence comes from Lynx canadensis, assembly GCF_007474595.2. NCBI lineage: Eukaryota > Metazoa > Chordata > Mammalia > Carnivora > Felidae > Lynx > Lynx canadensis. The sequence continues at coordinate 113,908,022 of NC_044310.1, forward strand.
CATGTAATTTGGTTCTAAGCTATTAAAGCTACTAATTAGTGAATGGGCTTAGAGTTTATGTTAGATTACCATTCATGGTCAATAGATTTCAGTGGGTTTTCTCTATATCAATCCATGTGTGGGTCCAGCCAGAATTGAGCTTTTTCCTTCTTTCCTTTCTTTTTCATTTACATACAAATAAAATCTGCTTAAAATGAACAGGAGGAGCAAATTTGAAAAAAAAAATAACAGAGGAAAACTAATATCATAAAAGTGTAATAGGTGGTTTTATTTATTCATGTATTTATTCATTCATTCACACACATTCATCCCTCATCCCATTCACTGATGGGATGTCAATGTTGAGGGGGAATCTGTTCTAAGCAGTGGAATGTGATGATGAAAACAGCCATCCAACCCTTGAGGGATTCATGGCCTGGTGAAGAAGACCAATGTGTACACAGAATACAATATGAGTCATGCTTATGAAAAAAGTGACACGGGGTAACCTAGAGGAAGGACATCTTATCCAGCCTAGATTAGGAGTCACCCCCCCCATATAGAATGCTATGCCTAAGTCCCTAAAGGAGTTGGGATAGGAGATCCCCAAAGGACACACTATGGTATATACAATGACAAAGAGCATAGAGCATGTTGGAAGAAAGGCATGTTGTTTGCGATGGCCAGAGCTTTCCTCGTGAAGGGACATGTCCTAGAGGACTTGACAGTCAATCTAAGTGATATGTATAGAAGAGGTCCACTGCTCCCAGCCAGCCAGTTCCAGCATGAACCTGATTCTGTAGGTTTCTAGCACAAACATACACACATACCTGTGCAGGCACATGTCTTTGCCCTATGGTTAGCACACGTTGTTTCTCTCCCCACCACCCCCACTATCAGTTCCTCTTCCCATTCCAGTCACCCTATGGCTGCAGCAGTGGGAAAGTTCAAAACATGAAGTCTTGGGTACATTTATAAGACTTCTCTGATTCAGCTAGAGAGAGCTATGGAGCTATCCATGATGGAACAGCCATGGCCCCGTCCTTGAGAGTCTCAGATGCTTACATGATACGACTATACCCTTAAAAAATGGCGGACTATATTTAATTGAAAATGGGCTACCGAGTCTCCAAGTATGAAGGCCACATGCCCTAGATTATCTGAATGCCACAATTTCAACGCTTCTCATCTAATGTGAGTCAGTTCTTAGAGATTTAGGGTTCATGGCTGCCATAATAATACATTATGCAGGAGTTCAGAGAATTGCACGATGAATAAAGATCAAGGCCATCAATACATCTTTATGAAAGAGGCTGTGCTTGTCCTAGCTTTCGAGAATGAAATAAGAATAAATGAAGTTTATAGGGCAAAAAGCAGCACGAATCAGAAGACACACAAGAATCACCATTTGCATAAACAATTTAGAAACAAAAGAAAACAACATGAACAAAGAAAACCTGGGTCTCCACACCTCATTTCTGGTAGTGAGAAAGATGGTAGCGTGCATGTGGATGTGGGTAAAGATACAGATCTAGATGGCGGTGAACTGTAGGCGTCGAGAAAGGAACAGGAGTGGAAATAGGTAGATGGCGACACACACCTGAAGTCTCCAGAAGAGGGACTTTTATTGGCAGCTTCACAGGGAAACAGACATTGCTTTGACAGATATACAGGCACACCTCGTTTTATTGTGCTTCACTTAACTGTGCTTCACAGGTAGCGTGGTTTTTGGTGGGGTTTTTTGGGGTTTTTTGTGGGGTTTTTTGTTTGTTTTTTTTACAAATGGAAGGATTGTGGCAATCTTTCATCAAACAAATCTAGGAGGGCCATTTCTCCAACAGTATTTGCTCACTTGGTGTCTCTATGCCACATTTTGGTAATTCTTGCATCATATCTTTTTCATTATCATCATCCTTGTTATTGTGATCTGTGATCCATGATTACAACTCACCGAGAGCTCAGACGATGGTTAGCATTTTCAGCAAGAAAGCATTTCTTAATTAAGGTGTGTACATGCGTTTATACAAATAATTAATAAATTAATAAACTTATTAGACACTTAACAGACTATAGTATAAATAAAACTTTTTGCACTGGGAAACCAAAAAGAAATTCATCTGACTTGCTTGATTTCAATATTCACTTAATTTCGGTGCTCCAGAACGAAACCCATGATATCTGCAAGGTATGTGTTAAGTTTAGGACCCTTGGAGTTTCCATTCATTTTCTTCTTATCGCTCTTCAAGCCCCTCCTTACTGATCCAGTGTAGACATGTGTGATAGAAACCCAGAGGAAAGGAGAACATCAAGCATACGTGTCTTCACATAGGGAAAGGAGGCCTGGGGAGGTAGAAGATGGCCCAGGCACGTCCTCTTCCCTGTGCCTGCGCTTTGATGGGAAGCTGAACCATCAGCCACCAGCACTCATCTCGTTTTCTGAATACGCACCTGGCCCTCAACTAGCGCTGGCTTGGGAAATGCCCTGCTCTCCCGCAGCTAGAAATTCTGAGAAAATTGTAATTATAAGGCTTCAGAAGACGTGAAAATCCTGGCCACTCATTAGCTTCTGCATAGAACATCTATGCATGTTGTGAATTTTTTAGGCTTTTACCTCTGGCCCCTCCTGCCTTTCCAGGAAGGACCTCTCTGCTTCAAAGGGGAAGCAATGGGAATGGAAATGGAGCTGAGCAAGTCTGGCTGGTGTACCTGCCCCTTTCAATTTAATCCTTTCTCCTAATAATCTTATAGTAGATATTTTTATACCAATTATACAAAGGAAGAAGGTGAGATGCTGGCATGAAATCCCAGCTCCCACACCGGGACGAGATGGAATCACAATGTGAAGCCTCATGTATCTGATCGTGAAGCTCAATGATCTTTCTGCTGTAGATAGAACATGTCTTCCACAAGGATGAAGTTTTAGGGTGGGATCAGGTCAGGGGGACTGTTGAGGAATTCTGGTTGCCAAGTTCTGAAAGACTGCTGAGAAATAGAGGTATATCTAAAAACACTAGGTGGGGCAGCTCATTAGAAATATTGGCCACAGCCAATTATCTGTAATTCTGTGTCTTTCGTTTAAATTATCCACATGATTTCCGGGCCCCAGGACCATGCACATTGAGTTTTATTAGTTAGTGTGTTTCATTGACTAGAAGTAGACAATATGGATTTTACGAGATAGAAATAGCATTGTGCCAGACCCCTTGCTGGGGGTATTTTACTAACAGCGAGCTTTCTGAAGAAGAGACTGCCATATAAAAGAACCCACTGCAATGTTGTTTCCAAACTAATTTTTATTAATAGACCCCAGAGTTACTGTCTGGAACCCCAGTTCATTAATATAAATATCAAGGAAAACTTACCCATTTTTTTTTCTATTGTGCTAATTAGTCTGGGGAGTGATTTTTAATTGCCTCACCTCTCTTTTCCTTTAATGGAGACAGTCCCATTGCCCTATTTTTTTTTTCCTTTTCACTACAGGAAGAGAATGAGGGGGAGGCTAGGGAACTCTTGGCCCCCCATGGAGTGAACCCCAAAGAAATTCATCGATTCATGGAGGTGAAACTCTCACACCTCACCTTTGGTCTCTACAAATGAGTGAAAGAGAATTAGCCTCCACGTACACTTAAAAATGCGTCCAGGCGACACATAGGAAGAATGAGCACGTTATGCTGGTAATGTCGTGGGGAAGAATGGCAACTGAAGAGTCATGACAAAAGAGGGGGCTGTTTTGGGCACTTCAGGTTCCGGCAGAGCACAGAGGCTTGACCACAGCAACAGACACTTTGTCCTTTAGCAGAGGCAATGGGTTTTATGTATTGGCTTGTTTATTTTTCTAGCCTTTCATTCACAACTCGATGGTGGGTTTGGCATCTCTCTTGTTACCGTATGGACACAGAGAGAGGCCCAAGGTGTGCTTCCGCCTCTCCAGGACCCCACCGTGTACCCAGGGGGACCGATTCGTGACTACGTGGGGGAAGGAAGGCATTGCCCGGGCTTCACTGAAAGTCGGTGCTGTGTACCAAAGGGAAGCCCAGAGAGCAGTGCTTAATGAGGGGTGATGGCAAAGGAGTGGACACACTTGAGCTGAATCTTCCATCGAGGAAGACAGTAAGAGCATTGCCTGTAGAGAGAGCACCGTGACCTCTGGATCCCCATCTGTGTGACCAGGTACTCCAGACAGAAATAACACAAGAAATGCTCATTGTAGGAGAGCCTCCTCCAGACGGTACGGGAGCTCACATCACCTGCAGCAGCGAGCAGTGTGGCAGTAGCTGTTCATGTAAGAAGGTCTGAAGAAGGCGGAGGGACTCTTCCAGAACTTTTGTTTCGGACAAAAAGGACTCGGGAGAGGAGCACTCACTTCAAGGAGAGGCAACTGTGAAGCAAGGTGACAAAACTCCGGGTGTGAGTTCCCCCTTGCTACTGATGTGAATTAGAAAAGCCAGTCTTTCTCGCTCTCAGCTGCCTCTTCTGGAAAGTGCGACTGATGCTATCTGATCTGTCCTCTTCACACGGATGTTTTGTAGATCACATGTATAAGATGCTTTGTCAACCAGACAGGCTTCCACAATGGAAAGAAATGCACTATTATTATCTCTCTCATTATTATTGCCGCACTGGTATCATTATTAAGGAGTTAAAGAGAGAAATGTAAGAAGAGGTGCCTGAGAAAAGCGTAGTTGACAGCAGTTCCAGATGAGGGTGATTCAGTGAGCGACGGAGAAGAGCCTGTTCGTACAGCTGACAGGCTGATAAACGGATACTTAATCCAAGCGGTATTTAACATGCCAACGCACTTGGCCGTGCATTACTGCTTCTAAATCTTCAACAACGCTGTGAAATGGACGGGACCATAATTATATCTCCAATTTACAGGTGAGAGATTGAGATGATTGTTCGCCGAGTGCCTGACACATACTGAGTGCTCATTCCATATTAGTTAATGGTGTTATTTTAGCACTACCATTATTTTATCACAACGACTTGAAGTTCACATGGCTTGAATATTTGGGTATCAACAGGAGCAATCATAATTAACCAAGCCGCTGATCCATAAAACGGGGTCAATAAGGTTGATTCTATTTATCTCACAGAATTATCTGAATGGGAAAGTCACATGACCCATTTGCAACTATATTATGCAATGCGGCCAGATAAATGCAGGTCACAGTGAGACCACATTCCATCGGGAATATTTACCTATGCAAGAAAACCTGCACTCTAATCGCGGGGCATGCTTCACTGTATTCAAATATCTAACTGTAATAACACAAACCATAAGCGCTGCACTTCCTGAAGCCCACAGAAGGATTTGTGGAGAGTGAGCGAGCCCCTTCATTACAGTGAGCACTGCCTGAGAGCTTGTGGGCTCTTACAGTCAGCCATCTGTAAAGGAGAAGCAATAGCTTGTGCCCGAATACCCAGGCCCCTCCGCTCAGGAACAAGACAACTGTGATGCAGCCTAAACAAGGGCGCACTTGAGGTGCAGGGTATGGCCTCTTTACGGTTTGGATGCCTGCCTCTTTCTTCGGGTCCTGACTGTTGATCACAGATACTTTCCCAGTCCTTCTTGTCTGACTCCAGGCAGGGCAGCTGCTGTTCTGGGTCTTTCTCGCTTTGCCTCCTGCTTTTGTGTTCCCTGAGACCCCAGCTGGTGGCAGAATCACCTCTGACTATAGCTGCGGGGGAGGTTTCAATGCCCTTCTGGTGAGTGGACACCTTTCCTGCTCAGGTATGTTCTGAGAACGGGCTCCTTTTTAACCTAATGGTGTAGCATGGATAGTACATTTAAATATTCTCCTTTATCCTGCCAAGGGAGGGTAGGATACCCCCACGGAATCCTTTTTTGTCCCCTGAAGAATGTGATCACACTCAATACACCACAGAGATACTTCTGCCCATGCATCTTTGACATCTTACCTGGAGAGGACCGGGCCCTTGGTTTTCATCCATTCTTTCTGCAAAACCCTGACATGCTTATTCTTTTTTTTTGTTTGTTTTATTTTTTTTATTTTTTAAAATGTACATCCAAATTAGTTAGCATATAGTGCAACAATGATTTCAGGAGTAGATTCCTTAGTGCCCCTTACCCATTCAGCCCATCCCCCCTCCCACACCCCCTCCAGTAACCCTCAGTTTGTTCTCCATATTTATGAATCTCTCCTGTTTTTTCCCCTCCCTGTTTTTATATTATTTTTGTTTCCCATCCCTTATGTTCATCTGTTTTGTCTCTTAAAGTCCTCATATGAGTGAAGTCATATGATTTTTGTCTTTCTCTGGCTAATTTTACTTCGCATGATACACTCCAGTTCCATCCACGTAGTTGCAAATGGCAAGATTTCATTCTTTTTGATTGCCAAGTAATACTCCATTGTGTGTGTGTGTGTGTGTGTGTGTACCACATCTTCTTTATCCATTCATCCGTCGATGGATATTTAGGCTCTTTCCATACTTTGGCTACTGTTGATAGTGCTGCTATAAACATGGGGGTGCATGTGTCCCTTCGAAACAGCATATCCGTATCCCTTGGATAAATGCCTAGTAGTGCAATTGCTCGTTCGCAGGGTAGTTCTATTTTTAGGTTTTTGAGGAACCTCCATACTGTTTTCTAGAGTGGCCGTACCAGCTTGCATTCCCACTGACATGCTTATTCTTTCTTTTTTTAATGTTTTTATTTATTTTTGAGACAGAGAGAGACAGACCATGAGCAGGGGTGGGGCAGAGAGAAAGGGAGACACAGAATCCGAAGCAGGCTCCAGGCTCTGAGCTGTCAGCACAGAGCCCGACATGGAGCTCGAACTCACAGACTGAAATCATGACCTGAGCTGAAGTGGGATGCTTAACCGACCGAGCCACCCAGGCACCCTGCATGCTTATTCTCGAGGCGCAGTGTCAGAACAGAAAGCTAAATGAAAATACCCTTGCTCTTGCTTATCTAAAATGGGGGGTTCACAAGGAAGGAGTCTCCTTCTGAATCTTGTGTAGTGGAAAGGGAAAGTATGTAAGCAAAGGAGTGTTCATAACATACCACTGGGGCTTTTGTTTCCCCTCTAAAAGTCTTTCATTTAGTTGCTGCATAGAAACCACCCACTATCCTCAACAGAGAAATAAAAGCAATGTCTTCCAACTGCATCACCTACCAACACACATGTGGACTGAATCTGCATGGAGCCACTGCAGCTAAATGAATCCTGCGATCAATTCCCAATCTATTACCACCCAATCACTTACCCAACAGGAAATTGTTGGGTTTTCTGAGGCAATGACACAATTCAGTTCCCGATTACAGAGTCCGAGGAGCCTGAGACTGAAGGTACAGACCTCAGTACACACTGACTTACAGACTTGGCCAACTTATTTAACCCTTTGTCTCCATTTCTTCACCTGTCAGTGGCGTTAGTAATACTTATGGCGTAATATCGTGGAGGGGACTTAACGATCCTGTATGGGAAATACTCTTTGACATTCCCATATAGGATGAACAATAAAGCACTTCCTATATAGGATACGATCCTAATGGTCGTATTGTCAAATACATCATCAGAGCATGGCTGTGAATTGGAGGAAAGAAAAAAAAAAAAGATCTGCCTAATAACCCAATAAAGAGATTAGAGAAGTGGGGCCTCACCAGCTGGAAATAACACATTTAAGGCCACACAGCTATTCCTTACAGCCAGGACTATAACCCAAGTCAAGTAATGTCCTGAGGCCAGTGCTCCCTTTATGAAAACACAAGCACTCATATTAATGGAAAACAGGTCAACCAGTACCCTAGTTTTTAGATTTTTTCTAAAGACAGCAAACTTCAAAAGGAGCTGCTGCTACTGTTTATGGGAACATTATTTTTGGCATTTTTATACTTCTGGGGATTGGTACTATTACATCAGCATCACCTTTCTTTTTTCCCATTTACAAAAAAAAAAAAAAAAAGGAAACCATCCAAATAGTTTTAATTAATGTGTATTTATTCATTCAGTGTTTGAATGTCTACTCTGACCATCCCATAATACGTTATTAGGCACTAAAGGATCAGTGTCTCTATGCCGAAGTTAGAAACCTAGCTGGTGAGATAAAATATATAGTCAAAGTATTTTAAAAACAAAATCATACATAAAATGAAAGGATTAAACATCAAGAAGAAATGAGGCTCACAATTAATGCTGGAAGGGGTCAGAGAACACTGGAAGGGAGGTTAGCATAGGTGGGGTGACCAGATGTCCTGGCTGGCCCACATGGATCTTGATTTATGCATCTTTTTCAGGCATAATTATTAAGTCAAAAGTATACTGTTCACACTCAAAAGTATATGGTTACTGCATGGATAGGCCAAAAGGCAACCATTTCACGTGAAACAATCAGCTTGGGTGAAAGGAGGGGACAGGTGGCTGAGTGGAAGACTGAATAGCAATGCAGTAGATGTTGAGGTTGAGTCAGCTGGGGCCAAAGCTGGGGCCAAAGATGTGGCCTTGAGCATGGAAACAACCCTTGCTGCACAAGGACAAAAGGGTCCGCCCTGCCTTCTTGTTCCCTCCCCTGTTCATTCATATCAGAATTAGCACTTCAAAGCCACCCAAATTCAACCCTGAAAACAAAAGCAATTTCTTGGAGCTTAGGGAGGAAATGAAAGATGATCAAATCCAGACCCTGGCAATATATTTGCAATTTATAATTTTAAGTAGCAAATCCTTGTCACAGAAAAGGGAAAATCAGAAGAAGGTTTTCAAAGTCTAATTACAACAATAGCTTATAGCCTTGAATTTGGCGAGTTGCCAATCCATATGGAATGACGATGAGGTCCCGGGCTGGGATTTAATGCCAAAAGACCTCTCTTTACCTGGGTGCATGTAATTTATTGTGATTCAGCAGCACTGGGAATTAGGAACAGTATCTGTTTACTCATTTGCAACAGTGACTGAAAGCTTGTTACAGTGAATGCAAGATAGGTCGGCCGGGGTCATCCTTCCCTCTCAGATCAGAAGGGAAAATAACAAACCAAGATAAAGAGATTTTAAAGCAATCATGCAGGAGCTTCAATTAAGGCTTCCTTATCCTATTTAACATGATTTTCAGGCCTTTCATCTTAAACCACAATTTTATTATGCTCAATCTAATACCTTGTGCTGAAGCAGGATGTGCTTATTATGTTTGCCAAAATCTGTACACTATGCAGTATCGAAGGCCATCTTTCAATAGAGCATAAGCAAACATTCACCTGAATGCAATTTAGGAAATGTTGGGAAGTCCTACCCTTTCTCCATTTTCCCCTTCCCTTTCGCATTTTGTAGATCTCTTACAATTATCTCCATTCAGTCTTTTTTAAAATTTTATTTATTCATTTATTTATTTTTGAGAGAGAGAGAGAGAGAGAGAGAGAGAGAGAGAGATCGAGAGAGAGAGAGAAGCAATCCCAAGCAGGGTCCATGCACCGTGTGAGGCTCGATCCCACGACCTTAAGATCATGACCTGAGCTGACATCAAGAGTCAGGCACTCAACTGACTGAGCCACCCAGGTGCCCTCCATTCAATTTTCTTAAACACAATCAAAGCGGGTATCATTACCCCATTCTAGAGAAGGGGTGAGGACTCCTCGAGTTGAGGAGTAGTATGTTAGTGGTCACACCATCCTCTGTCTGACCTGCCAGGGGGACAAAAGATCTGCTTGACCCCAGAGCCCACCAAGTATTCTTAACTCCTCCGTAGCTTTAGAGATTTATCCCTTACAAGGATTTAATTTATAAATGTGACCACCTCTGAAGAAGAAATATACCTTCATCTACTCTTTAATGTGAGAGAATTTTTTCTTAGTCTTCAGGGTTTTATGTTAGCTTAAGGGTTTTACTAGATATAAAGGTAGTAAGCATGGAAGGAAGATCCCTCAGAGGAAATAGAAGTCACCACGCAGAAGGAACCCCGACGTTGGCTTCAGAAAGCCCTGAGTTCAAGGAGTGATCTGCCCCTTCTTAGCTACACCATACAGGGAAGATTGTTTGCTTTTTCTTTCTTTTCATGTCTCTGTGTTTGGGTTTTCTCATCTGTGAAATGGGACTGGTAAGGTTAGTAATGTGTGGATAAACCTGGCAAAACATATGCATTAGGTAAATTGTAGCTTGGTTACTTGTATCTTTTCCTTCTACCTTACTTCACCCACACTTTGATTCTAGAAGTTGTAAAGTCTTAGATTTTTCTAATTCCAAAATTGAGTGTAGCTCTGATTCATAGAATCTGACCGATTGTCTGCATTGCTCTCTTGGACCCAGATTTATCTTGGATTGCATGTTATGCTTGCAGATACCATGGAAATGAGCACTTTATACTTGGTCTGATAAATAGAAACAATTTTACCCGAATCACTCAATATGCAAACACTTTAAAAATAAGCAAGAGCTGTTACAGCTTTAAATATATCTGTGCTTGACAGCCTGCCTAATGTTTCACGATTTAATTAGTAATATCATTTCCCTGGACTTAAGGTTATCAATCATGTTACCGTTATTTCATTTCTGGCTGTCTAAATATAGCTGGATAGAGTGCTGGCATTGTTCCCTTCGCAGGGATGGGTGAGGATTTTCAAGGAGAAAATGGCGGCAGGAAGAAATGACACTTCCTTCTATAAGCAGCCATGGATCAGACCCACCAAGAAATTCCATCTTTAATAAATCCACAGCTATTTATCTCTTTCCATCATGCATTAGCTGGCATAGAACCTCCAGTAGAAAGCTGACAAAAGAGTGGAGGAGAAAAAAATGAACCTACAAAAGGCAATTAATCTAATTAATGGTGGTAATACGACCATGCATCTGTCTACTACAGTTCACAGCAGGCACTTCTACAGAAGTGATTTTATTTAACCTCATTTAATTAGCACTAAGTGCTAAATTGTTTGGTACACACTATAAAACTCAGCTGATGTTCATATAAGGGAAAGATCAACACGTGGGTTGCAGTGGTTGGGAAAGCTTCAGGTCCTAATGCAGGTGCACTGGATCGTTCAGGGCAGGTTGGGGGTGGGGACAATGAGTTCCTTAGCTCATCTCCAGTGGTACTTCTCATGACTCAAAATATGCCAGAATTTTACCAAGCCTAGACCCTTTCAAAGCCTAATTCAGCATTTGACCACAAAGGCACGTGCTTTGGGTTTTGCAACTCTCCTCAAAATGATAAAAGTCCTGGAAGCCAGACATAAGCAGCAATTGTGTTGACTGTGCAGACTTCAGTGAAACTAAAATACAGAGAAGGGAGAAAGCCTCTGAAATATTTCTGGGATGAAAATGAGTATGAGAAGCAGGGAAGGAAAATGTAAAAACGTGCTAGAAAACCAGCTGGAGAGGAAGTGTTGCATTTCTTCATCAATGTCTTGCATTGATGAAATGTGCTTTATAATGGTCAGTCTGTGCCTAATACAGACTGAGTTAAGATACTCACAGGAGGCTTACAAAAACTCTTTTAATTCAAAACAAAGGCCATCGGTGTATGCACATGCCTGTCTGTGTGTGTGTGTGTGTGTGTGTGTGTGTGTGTGTGGACTGGGGGGACTGGGGGGCTGGGGGCCTGGAGGGGACTGGGGGGCCTGGGGCGAGCACTAATATCAAAAACTTCCATCCCTTTCAAGGTGACGAAACACTGACAGAAAGATCGAGGTAGCCGCGACTAGGAACACATAAGATGGCCAGAATAACCCAAGTAAGTCCACTATGGCACTACGATCAATTCACATCACTTGGCTACTCCAAAATCTACTCACTTATACCACACCAAAGACACAGCGAGTAGATTGAACACGTAGACCTTCCACATTCAACTATCTTAAAAAAAGAACATCTCTGGAAACAAGATGAGGGGATGGGCGAATGCATGCCCAGAGACTTTTCTGAGGTCATACAACACGATAAACGACATGTTTGTCTTTATTCATCTGGTGGCTACTTTTCTCCCATGTTAAACCAGTATTCTGACTCCGACACACAATGACCATTCTACTTTCTTCAATGTAACTTCTCCTGATGGCACTTCAGTGATTGAAACTTGCCTGGAAGTCTCCAGATCTGTATTGTGGTTCTGCTCCTGACACGATTTGGTTGTTGGTTTGGGACAGGTTGAGTAACCTTTCTGCACACCAGTTTCCTCACGTGTAAAATGAGCTGGTCAGATCAGACAGTCCTAAACTCTCTATAACTCTAGTTTTCTCAAAGTCTAACCTCCTTTCCTCAAAGTCTCTTCATATTCTATCCATCTCTTAAGATACCACTTACGCCTCAAGTCCTTCAAAGGTACTTGCCCAGACCTGGCTTTTCCCCTTCCCCCCTCCTGTCACTTCCTCATGTTCCATTTCTCTCTAGCTCACCCTCGTCCCTCTCCAGTTGATGTTAACTCTGTTTCATCAACCGTTAACTCTGTTTCAGCCTCAGATGTCCCTTCTCTTTCTTCGTCTCTCTGTGCTTTGTAAGTCTGCTTAGATTCTGGGCAGTGATGAGTGGCCTAATGGAGGAGCATCTATTCTGTGCTCCCAAGGCACCCTCAGACCACCATCATTATTACACACCATTTGTAGCCCTGTATCATAACTGTCGTAGCTGTCACTTTTATCAGACTCTGACATCCACTAAAGCTGGTACTCTATCCGCAGAACAGAGGTTCTCAAACTGGCTGCTGTGTAGTCCAGTGATCTGGGAGCATTTCAATATCCCCATGCTCAGATTGGCCCACAGAACAATTAAATCAGGAACTTGGCGTGGACCCTAGCAATCATTATTTTTTAAGCCCCTGACATGGTTCCAAGTTTGAGAATCACTGCCTTAGAGTGTCCAACAATACGTGTATGGTAACTGTTAATGAATGACCCCATTTACTGGATCTATGATCCCTGGACAAATTATATGGCTTCTCTACATGTTGGTTTCTTTCTCTAAAATGGAGAAGCAGTTTTAGACAGTATGGCATTATGAAGATTAAGATGCACGTGTAATCAGTCGGTCCATAGTGGGCATTTAGCAGATGTCAATTCTCCTCACCTCACTTATCTCCCCAAAGTGTCAATACCAAGTTTCCACAAGTCATGCAATAGGCAGCTTGGATGAAGAAGTATGAGCTCTTTCACAGAGCCATTTTTCGTTGTCCTTCCACTACCCTTATCCCCCTCCAAAACACTCTTCCCCTGTTCTCTGGAAAGCAGGGAATTCCCCCAAGCAGACTGGGTCACCATGATTTAGGAAGCAAACTGGCTTACTGTCATGTCACTTCCTTACTGGGAAATAAGCTTTATTATTTTTGCATCCTCTTTACTATCCCTTCAATCAGCCTAGTGACAGAGGTGTCCCCTAGAAGGAACAGGTCTGAGAATAACTCGTCAACTCTCCTAAGTGGAATGCCAAGACATGTAGCTTACACAAATGACAACCTGAGGCAGGTATTGTGGCGTGGAAGGCTCTTCAATTATCAAAACATCGGAGGATGTACATTTGGCTTTTACATGATTATGTGAGTGTGTGTGTACTTGATGTGTGTACACATATACATATTCATATGAATATGTTGCATTGTCAAGGTCTTCCTTTTTTAAATCTTATCTCAGAATAGAAAAAGAATGATTTTAAGATAAAACAGTGTGTTCTCTCTTTTAAGACATAGACCAATGGTTCTCAAACTTGAGCATCTAACAGAAGCCTTTGGAGACCCTAAAACCCCTGTTGCTCAGAATCCCAACCCCGAGTCTTTCTGATGTGGTCACCCTGGAGCAGGGCCTCAGAATCTGCATTTGAGCACTACTGATCTCAGTGATTTAGTCAGATTTGTGATTGAATGCAGAATAGGAGAGTAGATCAGCAAGGGTTCCTGAAGGAATTGCTATTACAGAAGGAACTTCACATCTCCAGAACAAGTCCTGCTTAGGATGAGAGTATTATTTGATTAGCAAATGCATGGTGTTGGGGTGCCTGCGTGGCCCAGTCAGTTAAGTGTTCGACTCTTGATGTCGGTTCAGGTCATGATCTCAGTTTATGAGTTTGAGCCCCATGTTGAGCCTGCTTGTATAATGGGGAAAAAATGGGATAAAATAGGCAGAGAGAGAAAGGTTAGGACCTGAGGTCCCTGGGTGGGGAAAAACACATATTTTGGAACAATGCAGGGAGCATCTGACCACAGCAAACCCCGCAGGCATAAGGTTCCTCTTAAGAATGTAACAGACCCCACCTACTCCCCATCAGATTTCCCTCTGGAATTGAATGAAAGACCTAACTAAAAATAAGTAGTAGCCCATAAACCACATGACCCACAACGAATGATATGGCCAGAGACCACCCCTCATACAATGGAAACCAACCAATCAGGAATGGGCAACCAGTACCTAGAGCTATCAAGCCAAAAAGGGTAGAACCTGAGAAGGAACAAGGGGGAAGGGAGGGAGGGCTGACCAGAACCTTGTAAAATAAGGACCCCTGCCTCCTATCGTGGGCGTTCACTTTCGAATGTCTCCTCTCTGTAAAGAGAGCTGTCCTAGCATTCTTCCTTTCTGATCTTCTACTCTAATAAACTTTTGGCTACTGCTCATTCTGTGTCCACCTCTTCATTCTTCGAAGTGGTGAGACAAGGAACCCTGGGTTTTGAGGTAAGAAATCCTGCAACACTGCTCTCTCTCTCTCTCTCTCTCTCGCTCTTTCTCTTCCAAAATAAATAAAATAAACACTAAAAAAAAAAAAAATGTATTGTGTTAAGTACTCATTGAATTAGTACGCTTCATTACAGATGGTTTGAATTTTCCTTTCGCCCATCCTCCAACCTGACTCTTCACCCCAAACTATCTTCGACAATTTAGACTTCAATGCATTTGCTATAAATTGGGATAATCATCTTGACCAAATTTTATTGAGTACATGCTATAAATGCTGTGCACTGTTCTAGGCTTTGGGGACACATAGAGTCAAATGTCTGCCTCTGTGGGGTTTATCTTCTGGCAAGGGAGACAAGAAGAGGCAAGTTCCGTAAATAAAATATATAGTATGCTAACTAGTAATAAAAAAAAAAAAATATCAACTGGGCAAGCGGAATGAGGAAGTTTTGAGGGGAGGGGAAACTTTAAAGCGGCCAGAGAAGGTCTCAGAATTCTGGCCCAGGACAACTGAAATGGTTGACCTGGTTTGCATCCTCTGAAAGTCAAACCTGGAAATCAAAAGGGAGTAAGGAAAAGGTAAACTGAGGTAACACTTTGAGAATCATGTTGACACTATTGGTCTGTAGCTCTCTTTGGGGAAGCGGGAAGGGGAGAAAGTAATTCAAGAACTCCCTTAGAGTTGTTTTATTTTTTAATTTTTTTTTTCAACGTTTATTTATTTTTGGGACAGAGAGAGACAGAGCATGAACGGGGGAGGGGCAGAGAGAGAGGGAGACACAGAATCGGAAACAGGCTCCAGGCTCTGAGCCATCAGCCCAGAGCCTGACGCGGGGCTCGAACTCACGGACCGTGAGATCGTGACCTGGCTGAAGTCTGAAGTCGGACGCTTAACCGACTGCGCCACCCAGGCGCCCCATGAACTCCCTTAGAGTTTTTTTTTTTTTTTTTTTAACGTTTATTTATTTTTGAGACAGAGAGAGACAGAGCGTGAACGGGGGAGGGGCAGAGAGAGAGGGAGACAGAATCGGAAGCAGGCTCCAGGCTCTGAGCCATCAGCCCAGAGCCCGACGCGGGGCTCGAACTCACGGACCGCGAGATCGTGACCCGGGCTGAAGTCGGACGCTTAACCGACTGAGCCATCCAGGCGCCCCTCCCTTAGAGTTTTAAGGGCAACAAAATGGAAACTCTGGCAAAACAGGCCAAAGACTTGTGTTTAAAATCGCAGCCATGTTTCATTTTCTTACACGTCCTGGCCTGCCTTTTTTCACCTGAGATTTCAGTTGAGTTGCAGTAAGCTGTCTTGAATTTGGAGCCGAGTTCCACGGGGGACTAACTGTAGACAACCCTGAAGTGAACGACCGAGTAGGATGGTGTGGGAAGAGTAGCCATTCCTTAAGGCAGTGTTAACAGAAACTCAGATACTTGAAAGGTATGAATAGCAAGTGCAAAATTCGTAATAGAAACAGCCCCAAATATCTAGGAGTTCTGGGCTACACATTGAAATTAATGTGAGAAAGGAAGAGTTCATCTTCAACAAGAGCACAACCATCTTGGGGGAACTCCAAGTATGTGGGGTGCTCCGTGCACAGCCAGGAAGCCTGTGCTGAGCCACCAAAATGGAGAGAAACAGCAAGGCTCACCTCGGGGGACTGAGTGCCTGGATGCATTTAACTAAACTGAGGACACCCAGCCCCTGCCACAGATCCTTCCCTTCTCTCAGATTCCTTTGTGCCAATACCCGGGCAGAAGAGAAGTCACCTCCTGTCCTCCTGCATACCCGGAGGACAGTCACAGCTCACGTGTTCATGCTGTGGGGACTTAGGTGGGAGGACTCACACCCTCCCAGGCAGTGCCTCCTGTTCACCATTTTCTAGTCTGAAGGCCTGCTGCCCACTTTATCACTGTTCTAAAAGCAGAGGGAGGAACCACAATCTGAGATACAGTCTGGTCTAAACCTTCCTTCAGGAAACAACTTCTCCCCCATTTTCGTTGTCAGTTCTTTGTTTACACCTAAGGAAACCAGCCTTTAAATAATTTAACATTTGTCTTCATTGTTTTGGATTTGTGTTAACTGAAAGCAGATGCAGAGAGAGGGAAATTAAGTATTACCAAGCATCCACTGTGTGCTACACACTGTGTTTTACAAACTAGAGCAGTTTAGTCCTTGAGACTCTCATAAAGAATGTCATCATTTCTTGGCTGTATCAGTGAGGGCTCTGAATTTTAGAGAAGGCAAATAAAATGTCCAAGGTGACACAGTTCGTAAATAATAGCAGTGCGACATATGGGAAGCCCACGCCTGTCTGACTTAAGAGTCCTTGATCTTTCCTACCTTAAGGAGTCCCTGTGGTTCTGCCCCGATCTCACTCTGTTTTGTTTTCAAAATGTATCTCTCTTTTCACTTCCATCCAGAAGGTGAGAGCCTGGCTACTTCTTAGTTGAGGAGAGTGTCAGTGATATTTATGTCAAGATCTTTAATCCCAACCCTCTGGCTTTAAGTCTGAGATTCCTAAGTGAAGTGATTTTTGAAAATCGTAACTCGTGTCCATGGTTTAAGAGCTTGCTACGTGTTCATGAACCTCGTAAAATCCGAAACAAATTAGCAAACTTAATTACATGGCAGTGTTGATTCTGTGATCCATTCTGTGCTGATTCATTGCATTTTTGTATTTTTTGCATATTTTTCATGCTTCAACAGAACATTAAGATATATTAAAAACTGAATTAGCAATGTCTAAAAAGGATATATAGAAATTTTGATTTTATATGTCATGACATGATAATACCATGATAATCATATACTATTATCATAATATCCTGCCATTACATTTTATATATATAAATGTATATTTATATATAGATACTTCTCATCAGTTTGGACTTAGTTTAGAAAGCAAGGTTGGTTTAATATTTGAAAATTAATCAGTGTATGCTAACTAATTTGGATGTAAATTTTAAAAAGATACAATTAAAAAAAAGAAAATCAGTATAGCTAATTATATTTTCAAACTGAAAATATCATCTTAGATGAAGAAAAAGCATTTGATAATTATATATGTTATACATAGAGAGACAATATCGCATATATGAAAGGAAAATCTTTGATAAAAGGAATCTACAAACATATCTAAACAGGCATCATATTTACTGATGAAATTTTGAAAGCTATTATTTGGAGATGAGGAATGAACAGATTATGTACCATCTTTACTTCTGCAGAACACTGTACTAAAGGACCTATCCAATGCAGGAAAGCAAAGGGACGATTTAAATATTAACATCAGAAAGGAAAATATATAGCCACCATTAATCATGTATGCTATAATTATATACATAGAAAATATGAAAGAATCCATAGATGAATGATTAGGATTGATGAAGTTAGCAAGGCTGGACGATTCAAAGTCAACTTACTAAAAGAAATGTACATACATATACTGGCAACAAATAGGAGATTATATTTGAAAATTAGATACAATTTATAGCAACCTCAAAAATAGAAAATACCTAATAATAAATCAATAGGAAGTACATCTTATATGTAGAACACTCTATTATTGGGAGATACAAACAATAAGACTTGAATGAAAGACAAACCAAATCCATCAACTCATGACTTCATGTGAACACGTCAGTTACTCCCAAACTGGTCTATTGATTCAATGTAATTCTGACCAATATTGCAACTCATTGTGTTTTGGAACTTGACAAGTTGATTCTGAAATTTATATGGAAATTTAAAACAAAAGACAAGAAGAGCTAATGATACTCTTGAATAAGAAGGGAGTTCTCTCATCTGTCATGAATTATTATAACTACGGTAATTAGGACAATGTGATCTTGGCTCAAGGTTAGACAAATAGAATGGTGGAATAGACTCAGAAACCCGGAAATAGACCTGCACATGTAGATGCTTGATTTATTGCAAAGGTCACATGGTAGAGCCATGGAGACATCAAACTGTCTTCTCAACGGTGCTGAGACAACTGGCAAAAATAAAAGAAAATGTTGACATCACAACATCCACAAAAATATAATCCAGCAGATGACAGATATAAATGTGAAAGGTAAAACATTAAAACTTGTAGATGATAGAATGTCTTAATGATTTCTTAAGATACAAGACAAAATAAAGATAAACACTGCCAAACGAGATCATTAAAATTAAGAACTTCTGTTTGAACTTAATTAAAAGAGTGAACAAATAAACAATAGGATGGGAGGAGATGTTTGCAACACATGACAGACCAGGGGCTTCTATCTAGAATATAAATAGAATTCCCACTATATATATACATATATATATATATAGTCCAACAGAAAAATGGGCAGAATATTTGAACAGACCTAATAGTTCATTTACCCAGCAAGAAGGTGTAGAGTGTTCCTTCTATTTAAATTTGTTAAATAAAGAAGTTTTTTTTTTCTGTGTGTGTGTGTGTGCGTGTGTGTGTGTGTGTGTTTAGCCTTTTTGCCTGTGTGAGAAATATAACATCTGTACAGAAAAGT
Source organism: Lynx canadensis (assembly GCF_007474595.2). Taxonomy (NCBI): domain Eukaryota; kingdom Metazoa; phylum Chordata; class Mammalia; order Carnivora; family Felidae; genus Lynx; species Lynx canadensis. Next base: position 113,927,115 of record NC_044310.1, read on the forward strand.
ACAAAACAAAGCTTTAAAACTCAAAGATATCTCACACGTTATAATTCATTGTATGAATGTAATAATTTATCTTTTACTCTTGATTCATTTGGAGTGTTTCTAGTTTTTGATACTGTGAATAATGCCACTATGATCATTCTTGTGTATGTTTCCTGATATAAATTGTGCATGCCTTACTGGGGGGATATACATCTAGGAGTAGAACTGTTAAGTCACGGGACATGGGTATACACCTCTCAAATTTTAGTACATAACAGCAAACTGGTTTCCAGAGTGTCTGTATGTATTTACATTCGTATCAGCAACATAGCACCTGATATTATCGGGCTTTTTAAAACTTGTAGACATTCTGTCAGTTGTATATGGAATCTTGCTTAGTGTATCTTTCCCTAATTACTATTGGAAATTAATGAACTACAGTTACAAACAACAACTTGAAAGAATCTCAAAGGAAAATAATATTGAACAAAAGAAGTCGAACACTAAATGATTCTATTTATAGTGTTAAAAATGTTTGGTGTTTAGAGATGTCTTCTGAAGAGGTAAAACTATTTAAAAAATTATGAAAATGGATACTACAACAGTATGGGCAGTGGTTGCCTTTTAGGGGGAGGGTAGAGGTGGTATGGAGGTCCAGTTAAGGTCTTTTTGGGTGCTGAAGGTACTTCTTTTTTCCATTGATATGCTTGGTACCTACACAGGTAATCACTCTGTAACACGTAATTTTTTTATTTTGTGAAGAAGGATGATATCTAACTGAATTGCCCTCTTTAAGAGGAGTAGGAGAAGCTGGCTCAGCTTACATGGGTCCTTCGTGCAAGGCAGGTGGTCAGAACACCTCGTAGATGGAACTTTATGGCTTCTAATCAGAGGAAGAGCAATGTTTCATGTTTGAGACATAGCCCTGGATACGAACTAAACATCATGTCGAGGTAGAGAGTCAACTCAAGGAAAATCTAAGGCAGTATTAGGAGCTAGAATGGGAAATCAATGACTTTGAGAACTAGGGGAAATAATATCAAAGAGTGACAAACCTAAGTGAGTGAACTGGAAGGCAATCCTTGGGAATATTAAAGAAGCCAGCCAGTGACAGGCATTGGTTCATTCTTTTAGCCTGACAACCAGGAAAGCCAGGTTTATGTACAAAAAAACTGAATGGAAAAGACATGTGCTCTGTTAGACCTCAAGAAGTTTAAGTTTCCCTGGGAAGATACATCAGATACTACTGTCATATTCATGGTGGCACAAGATTCCAGCCAACTCCTGTAGGTGGGACTCTGATGTTCAGTGAGGGATGAATCACTGCAGGTGTCGATGCCCACCAGGATGTCTCTGGGGATGGGATGAAGGTGGGAAGGGCCTGACCATCACCTTAGCGGTGGGTGTGCTGAGCCACACGGTGCTGAAAAAAATCCCTGGACAGACACAGGCTGGTGACTCAGAGCTCTGGGTCTGGAGAAATTGTAAAGTCAGAAGTGAAAGCTGTTACTTGGAAGGGAGACCCACTCTATGATTAATGGGGACAAAGGCCAGAAAGAAGACAATGTGGTGTTACAGAAATTTTTATGACACCGCCAATGCATCATCTGTCCAGGGCTTCGGAGTTTTGAATGCTCAGTATTTCTGAGTTTTGTTTCAGGCATCTCGCAATCCCTTCATGAGGGCTGTTGCCAGTTATCCACATCACTCATGGAGCGTAAGGTGAGGGCACAATCATTTGAGGGTCTCAGAGAGATCAATAATTTTATGTCCCATGAATTGTCAAATATACACTGTAACAGTTTCCTATTTATCAGCGTACAGGTGCTGTGGAGCCCATGGACAATGTCAGAGTCAGTCACCACAGGGCAGAAAATGGAGGAAACACCCAACCCCCATATTATAGCCAGAAAGGAGCCTCTGGTTTCTCTGTAATCACCATCACTACACATAATTTCACTCTAAGATATGCCGCTACGCTTTCGCCTGTTTTCATAAGGGGCTTCCAGCAGCCCCAGAAATCCACATTCACTTCCCCCTTTTTTTTTCCCTGTTCTTCCTTTGCTCTCTGTGGCCTTTCCCAAGTGTGTATGGAATTTGCCCAAATTTCATTTCATTTTTTGATTGTCTGCCAGCCAGATAATAACAGGCATCTGATCAAGGGTTTAGTTAAGTGCTCTATCCAGCAGTATTTATGCTACATAAATTATTCATACAGTACCACCCTGGACAAATTGCACTTTGATTATACAGTCATTTTTCAGTCCATTCATTTACCAGACAAGTAGAGATCATGGGAGATCAGAGGAGCCACATGTGTGAATGGATAATGAACTTGGGTTCTTCACCCCCTCTCTGTCCTCGGCTCCCCTTTCTGGTGGTGAGCTCTCTATCAAGGGCTTTGTGAAGATCAAATGAGGTAATAGATGAAGGGTTCTTTGAATGGTAAATGTACCGAGTAAATAAAGGCAGTTGTCCGTGGGAAGGACGTCCTTTAAGTAGAGTGCTTTGAGGTCACCTAGATCTGCCTTCGCATGCCAACCACTTGCGTGACCCTGGGGAACAACCTAAGCTATGTGAGACTCAGTCGCATTGCCTGTGACATAAGAACACACGTAGCTGTCTCTCAGGAAGGGGAGAAGGAACAAGTGAAGTCACATATGTAAAATGCTAGCACCGTGCCATACCTATGTCAGGTATTCAACACAAAGTCTTCTGTTTCCCATCGCTCTTTGATGGCGTTGCTCATTTGGCAGCATCATGAATGTGTTATGTTTGTTTGTTTTTCATTAATGTGCATATGTGCTTGGCTACAGGTTCAATTCAAAGTTGCAAAGCACAACAAAGTTCTTTGCTGTCTGAACCTCCCTGCTCCCAGGGCCAAGCATCGTGCCAGATACCTGCGTGTGGATTTATCAACGGTAAGAGTCCCCAGAGAGTTTGACAAGTGGAATCTCTATTCAGCATTCTGCTTATCCTTGACTATATGGTCCCACTCCTAACTAGGAAGCCACGTGCTTAGCTCCAAGGGGGAAATCCATGCATAGGTACAAGTATCTTAAAGGGAAGAGAACACTGATAGGAATCCAAGATGCTTCCACTGAGCTGACAGCAAATCAATCAAAGACTGGAGAGGTAGCCTGCAAATGACTGGGTTTACCAAAGCCGGCCAACAATAGGAAGCTGATTCCTACCTCTCTGTAAGTATAACCTGCACTCGTACTTTTGAGGACTTATTTTAAGTGCATGGAATTAAGCCCTAAAAGTTAGAACCATTAGTAAAGCTGTTTGTCTTGCACCTAAATTACTGGCAGGTTGACTAGATGCTTTGAGAAGCCTACTGCAAAATAAAACTCTGGGTCCTTTCTGACAACAAAACAAACAACAATAACAACAACGCAGAAGAAAACGCAGACCAAAAAATGCCATTAAAAGTGCTGAAATACAAACACATATATTTTCTTTTCTTCCTAGTGTCTTTGATGTGTCATGATGTTTTTTATTTAATGTCACACTCTTCTGGGCAAAGGTATACTTGCTGAGTGAGTGCAGACTCTCACAGGTGCTGTGGGCTCACCGGCTGTCAGTTTACGCCTCCTGCCAGCTGCCCAACAGATGGCCATGGCCCCGCCTCGGTGGGAAAGCCAGTGTCTCTTCCCAAGGGCCTACACGCCAATTTATGGGAGGTAGGCAACCCCTGTGGGATTACAACGTGGGCTCCAGGACATGGCTGGTATCTGCACTGGGAGTCAGAGGTTCGCCTCCACCAGTCACCTGCCTAACGTGCCCTCATGTTACCCACCTGGCACAGGGCCAGCTCTGTCATGTCCTGCCTCAAGACACCATGAAATGTGTGTTTATTCCTGACTCGCTCCATGTGTGTGCCAAGGTCCCTGCCATGAGAGGAGGGTGACAGCCATCCCTATGTGGGTGCCAGGAGGGGGAGCCTGGGACGTCAGCAGGTGGGGAAGTTGGCAGCTCAAAATCCATCTGTGAGCCAAGGTTTAAAGCGCCCTGCAGGTGCTTCTTTTTCCCACTGGACATCCCTTACAAAGCACAAGTTCAAAGGTAAAATTATTAATAATTTCAAGGGTGCCCAAGTAGAGAGTCTCGTGGGCACAGGGCTCTGTGTGAACACACTGGCACGTACTCATGAAGCCGGTCCTGATGGCCTTATATTGCTATGTTTCCTGCGATCTCCTTGCTGTCTGTCAGGATGCAAGGTTTACTCAACACAGTTCTCGAAAATTCTGATTATGTGCTTTTAATGTGATGGGGGTTCGGTAATAACCTGGTTTGTTAGACTTGTGAGTGCATAAAGAGGACCCCGGCTGCAGTGAGAGACGGAGGGAGTCTCTAAAGCACGTGCATGAGCTTTATGACCTCAACGTGGAAAACACATTTTCTGATTACTTTTTGGTTTCTGAAATGTATAAGGAAATTGCTATCATATCTGTGCTGAAAAGGCGGTTCACCACTGCGGGGTTTCCACAAACTTGTGTGGGACTAAAAGCAGCAGACTGTGTGGCAGATAGACTGTTTTCAATATCTAAAGGATCAAATTTGGGAAGCATTTATTTTGAACATACTAAAAATTGTCCACATGCTTCAAATGTGCATATGACAGAGTGACGCAGGCATTTCCCCTTCTTTTCTGAGACGTAACAACAAAGCTTGAGAAGCAATAGTATCAGAAATGCAAACTATGTTACAAACACCAACAGTACAGAGATGGTATAAAAGAGAAAGGTTAGGAGGTCAGACTGTTGTTAAATACTAAAACTTCAAGTAATGGGGGAATAAGTATATTTAATGTTGTAAATATAAACACTGATAAAGAACACATAAAAAACTAAGATCAGGTAAGTGCAAGTTAGAGGAAAGATAAATTTAATCAGATCATAACCACAGGTCTTTCTTTTTAAAATTTTTTTAACGTTTATTTATTTTTGAGACAGAGACAGAGCACGAACGGGGGAGGGTCAGAGAGAGGGACACACAGAATCTGAAACAGGCTCCAGGCTCTGAGCTGTCAGCACAGAGCCTGATGTGGGGTTCGAACTCACAGACCACGAGATCACAACCTGAGCCGAAGTCAGACGCTTAACCGACTGAGCCACCCAGGCGCCCCCCACAGGTCTTTCTTTAATGAAAGAGACAATGAAGGATATAGGAAAATTTTTCCTCTAATGTCAACCACTAGAGCAAAAACATTAGCCTTCAGAATTATTCAAAATAAACATCCCCTCTGCACACGTGTGAGCGTGTGCACGCACACACACACACAGTCACTAAAGCAAAGCCAAGAACATATAGACTACTTGCAGAAATCTTTTTATAAAGCCACAAGGAATAAAATTATACAGAAAATTTTTGATGAACTAACAAAAAACATTTCTGCCATGCAACAAAATCTATATAGCTAAACTCACCTATAAAAAAAAAAAAAACCTTCCAAGATTGGACAAAAGCAAACCCCAATTTTATACTGTATGAGAGACACACAAATAATTCAGAGTTTAGAAATAAGATTTTGAGCAAAGTGAGCTGGATTGTACTGAGCCAACCTTGTTACGCTAAGAAATTATTTATCCAGATTTCCCTTTCCTAGATGGCTTTGAGTGTCACTTGATGTGGATCTGGGAGGTGGATTGGAATGTGTCCTCTGAAGGTCTTCATGGTTAGATTTAAAGACAGACAGATGGTACAAGTTGTCTTCACTGTCCCCCACTCCAGGTCCAGCTCTTCCCCACTGCTAGCCCTTTTGCCCACCAGTGGTCCCAAGTGTCCCCAGAGGCTAGCTATGGACACACAGAGGCGCTTACTACCTGAGGGTGCCCACTTCCGTTCTCCATGAGCTCCCATTTCAGCCCCACCTTAGCGGCTGAATGTGATGGCTGCTCAGAGGTGTCTGAACCTCCCCACTGTTCCCTGCACTGGTGTTTCAGGAGGACTGGCTTGTGGGGGCACCTTGTGACCCTTCTACTCACCTCCTGCCCTTTGCTTTCCCAGCCTCTCTCACATTTGTGTAAGCCTATTTCCTCTAACAAGAGGATGGGTCAGAAAAAAAAATGGGGACATGTGGAAAAATACATAGAAACAAATTAAGAGTGGAATATGATTCCCCTCTTTCATTCCATGAAAGATCAAGTTGAAAAAAGAAGTGTCTAGATACCTTAAGTGATATAATTTCAAAAGCAGATATAGTAATCTATTTTAACCTCTGTAACCTGATAACTGTGAGTAAACATTTTTTTCCAGATGATCCATAGAACATTCTCAATAAATGACCCCTCAGAAACTCTCAATATGTTTTCAAACAGAAATAATTCAGACAATATTCTGTGATCACAGCAGGGCAAAACTAGAATCAATATAAAAGCTAGAAAATCAATTAACTCTACCACTGGGAAATTGGCAACCAAAACAACAGCAAGGCAATGACGATGTGCTAAAACAACTCCTGTGTTTAAGAGTGAATGATAAATACTAAAAAATGCTGAATATCCAGAAAGTGACAATCATGAACAAAAGACATACTGAAATTTAAAGGATCCAGATAAGGCAAAGCTGGCAGAAGATGCCAATTAATTAGACCAAGATATCATTTTTCATTAATTAAACTTGAATACATCACAAAGATTAATAAAACTATTTTGATGAGAGTTTTTGGAAAAAGCCACTCTTTTAATTGCTGATGGGAGTGTATATATCAGTACACAGTCTCTAGAGGACAATGCAGCGCTATCTCTAAAAATAACAAGTGTTCATATGTTTTGACTCAACAGCCCCACTTCTAGAAATTTCTCATACATGTATTCAAACATTTGCAAACTCTGGAATGTGCAGTTATTTACTGCAACATTGTCTTTAATGGCAATGAGTAGATGCAATCTAAATGGCTATTGGTGAAAGACAGGTTGGTTAAAGAAATGAGAATATACCTACACGAGGTAACACTTTGCATCTTAGAAAAGAATGAAGAAGTTCTATGTGTGCTGATCTGAAGGGATCACAGAGGTATGCTAAGTAATAAAAGGAAGATGCAAAACAATTCATCTTTATACCAACATGTGTGTGTTACAAAGGGAGGAAAGAAGCTCCTGGGTGGCTCAATTGGTAAAACATCCTATTTGAGATCTCAGCTCAGGTCATGATCTCAGGGGTGGTGAGTTCGAACCTCTCGTTGGGCTCTGCACTGGGCGTGAAGCCTACTTAAAAATAAATAGATAGATGTAGATAGATGGATAGATAAATAAATAGGTAGATAGATAGGGAGGAGACATCTATATATGTTTGGATACTTTTAGAATATCTCTGAACCATACACAAAAGACTGGAAATGGGTTGCTTTCAAGGAGGGGGCCTGGTTTTCTGGAGGATAGGTATGTCAGGAGACTTTCACCTGTCCATCTTTATATACATTCCTAAAAATGTACACTGTATTATTTTTTCAAAAATAAATAAAAATAAGGACAATAGCATCCCTACTCCCAACAAAGTAAAGCCATCAGTATGATGAGCAAATTTTTTTTTTTTTTTTGGTATGAGAAAATAATGGACTGGAATTTGTATCAGGCATGGGAAACTGAATATAACTTCTAAAATCTTTCTTATTTATACCAAGGATCAGACCGTCCCACCCCCCGACCCACACACAACGGAAGTGTACCCTGCCTGTGTTGGGGGTGAGGTGGGGAACATTAAACGGATCTTAGATAACTGTTTACCATACAGTAGAGAATTTTGATACATACAGGTTCCTAAAGCTAAAACACCACGATTAATTTAACCATTTATACACATGCAAATACATATGCAGTATTCTTATTCCACATCTATCACTCTTCTCCCCAAACATGATGTGTATATCCCATAGTCCTCCAAGTTTCATGTCCCCCACGTGGTACTCAAAACCATCCACAGTCTGGGCAACCTCAGCATCTAGAGTCATCATCCACCTCACTCCACATGGATCCTCTACTTCAATGTTACCGAAATACCCACTTGTTGGCAAACACACATCGTGTCCTTGAATCCACTGCTTTCTCATTTTATTTGCTTGCACATGGAGTCTCACATTTACTCCCACCATGCCTATTTCTACACGTTGCTATCCCTGCTGATGCTGAAAGCCAGTTCACAGACACTCGCCCAGCCGCCCCTGATTTCTACATCCAATACTCTGCCCGCTCCCCGAAAATTCCTGCCACTCTTCTTGTTCCACGCAGGGCGCTATTCACATATAGTCATTTATATGCATATCTCATTTCTCCTTCGAGTTCATAAATCTCTTTGGGAGGAAGAGGAAATTTCGTGAACATTTGTCACTGCAGTTGATGGGTTTTCCTATATAAAGTGGAGTTTTTATCTCTCATTCTTTTGTTTATTTCTTAACAGCTTTATGGAGGTATAATTGATACATAAAAACCATATTTAATGTGTACTTTGATGAGTTTGAATCTATACAATTTAATAAATTTTATGAGAATCAAGGAGCAAATGAGTAGGTACATATAGTTTTTTTCTTTTTTCCTTCACTGAAGGTTGATGATGGTGATAGTAAACTTGTAGTTACTTCTTTAACCAAATGAAATACATCCAGAACTATCTCTTTTGACTTAAACCTCGAAAGTGCAATTAATCCAGGCATTCATGAGTGCTTTTTGTAGCTATAAAAGCAATAGATACAAGACTTCTCCATTGTCTCCCCACCTGGGGTCTCAACTTCAGACAATAATATATAAAAAAATAATCAAACATGTGCATTAATTTACAACTGTGTGCCAGGCACTGAGCTAGACACTGAGATTACAAAGACCAAGGACTTAGTCCCTGAGAAGGAGCTGTGGGTCTATGGGAGGAACCAAACCAATAGACTGGGACAATGGAGAATAAGCAGGGTTGGTGCGGTAGGGCAAAGGATTAAAAACAGTGTAGAAATACCTGAGCTCATGAGCACAGGATCATGAGCAAGAAAATCCAAGTACAGTAAGACTTGGATTGCAGCTAACTGGTTGTGCGAGTGTTCCACAAGATGAGAAAACATTTCTAGTACATTTTAACTTGATAAACGAACGGTGTCTTACAATACGAGTGATACATAACACTGAATGCCACGTGATCACAACCGAACCAATGGATCTTGAAATTCACTTTGGGTTAGAAGCATGTTTCTGGAATGAATTATGCTCGCAAACCAAGGTATTGCTATATGTTTTTCTCTTATCCCCATTCCCCAAGTGTAGCTGGCTCTTCTGCTAACAAAAAATAATGTTGCATGCGTGTCTCGGTAATGTTACTACAGAGAGGATTCATAGAGAAATGTTTTGCGGTGAAAGGTGACAAATTTTATTTGAAAATGTCTAGTTTGGGAGCTTGTGAGATTACTCATGTGGAAAAGTACCCACGGGCAGCAGATGAAGGGGAAGTAGGCCAAACAGGCCATATACTTGGACATGGGAACTAAAGCAATGACCATGAGCTTCATAGAACACCAGGAAATAAGGTCCAGGTTCAAATGCCAATACAACAACCTTGACAAACCTGTGGCTGTGAATGACTTGAAGTTATGATGGGTAGGAAGTAAACAAAGAGGGTGAGGGACCATGGAAGCAAATAGGCAATTAAGTAGTATTGATAATGTTACTTACACAACACATAAAACATAATAATGTATTAATAATCCTACTTCTCATATAGTTAGTACTTCTCATATAAGTACTTACTATATGCCATGAATTATGTTACATGATGCTTTATAATATAACTTTCCCCCATTTTAAAGATTTAAAAAGTAAATGTTAACAAGGCCAGGTTAACTTATCTCAGATACTAATATTAGTTTAGCTTTATCTCACCATAAAATATCCAAGGGCCTCAGAAAATCAAGTACAGTTAGTACTGAAAAATTACCATCAGATTGGACAATGTGGAAGTCATAGCTACCTTGCTTAAAAACAAAAACAAAACTTTTAATAAAATGGGAGCAATTGAGACAGAATGGCTAAGTCACATGCCTGAGAAAGGTGGTCAAGCAATATTCCCCAGAGAATTGAGAAAGGTCCACCAATCTGTTCATCACGTCTATGTCTGGAGTGGACAAAGGTATCCTTGTAGAGGAGTCAATGGAAACTCAAAAACTAAAATCAATAAACCTCTTGAAGGCACCTACAGGCATTTGGGGACAGATTATATAACGTATGCCAGTAATCTGCTTCAAAATGATGTAGAAGATGGGAAATTGGTGAGGTAAATGAAACATGAGTGGATAATTGATAAAGATGAGGAAGAATTACATGGGGTTCATTATATTTTTGTTTTTCTTTGAAAAAATAGACAAAAATTCGTGAAGATGGCCAATGCTGAGCCTCTGGTCAACAAGTTCAGCTATCCCAGAAAGCCGAGAAATGAGGTCACTAGAAGCTAGAGGAGGATAAGTGTCCAAAGAAGTGAAGATATATATACTTAATATTTATTATTATGATTCACTCAAGTTTTTCTTCAGTTTTATTGAGATGTAACTGATATATATCACTGTAAAACTTTGAGGTGTATAGCACAATGACTTGACGTCACATGTAAAATGATTACCACAACAAGCTATGCGAAGTGAAGTAAGTCGGACAGAGAAAGACAAATACTGTATGATCTCACTTACAGGTGAAATCTGGAAAAAACCTCATAGATTATGCTTTAGTAATAATAACATATAATAGTTAAATTATATGTATATATATTATAGTATATTTATATTATATGTGCATATTTAAGATGATAGACACCTGGAAATTTCTTATATGTAGAGAAATAAGCACCAGACGTAACAAGAGCTAACATTTATCGTTAGCTTTGAACGTGCCAGTCACTGTTTCAAGTGCCTTACCTGATTTATCTCATTTATCATTACAACAGAGTTGTGAAGTAGGTAATATTTTAATTTAATTTTATTTTTTATTTGACTGGGGGTGGAGGGAGGCAGAGGGAGAGAGAAAGAATCTTAAGCAGGCTCCACAGATGCCAGGCTTGATCCCACGACCCTGGAATCATGATCTAAGCTGAAATCGAGAGTCGAACGCTCAACTGACTGAGCTACCCAGGTGCCCCTAAACCCAAATTCATAGATAGTCAGTCTGCATTTCAGAGAAGTTCAGTGAGTTTCCCAGGCTAGATTTCCCCCAAGGGAATGAGAGCCCATTTCCAGAGCACCAATGGAGAGATCAACTCCCATCAGAAGAAGACACCATCTTGGCACCAAGGAGTGGGGAGGTCAAGGAGGAGTTCAAGGAGTTCCCTATTTGAATGAACACCATGAGAATAGAGAGGCAGAGACAGAACAGTTGCTTTCTCAGGCTTTCAGGTCCACTTCTGTGACTTCTGTTGGTGTTAGCCATTTCTGTGCAGCAGTAGAGTAACTGGACCCCAAAGTGTCCGAGTGGCTTGTCTGAGGTGCAACCCCGAATCCAGTGAATGGACAGACTCAGGATGAAGACCCTGGTCGCTTCGCTGACTGCCTTGTGCTCTTGTCACCTGCCAACTCAGCCAGAGTCGAGGATATAATTATCCCCTGAGGATGATTAAAATCTCTCTATTTTATTCTTCAGTAATTTTTGCCAGGACTTTCTTCATTTGTTTCAGGCAGAGGTTTACTTACTTTTTATTTCATTGCAAAGTCGCCCAGCAGATTTGGATTTGTTTCTGTGCCTATGGCATTGTTTTTAATATTTGCAAAAGTGAACTCAAAGATGACTTCTAAAAAGTACAGTGCACTTTGTTCCCTTGATATTTAATTCTGGCTTGGGTGGTGGTGGCAAAGATCTGGAAGCCTCGGTTTTTAGAAAGGGTTCAGTTTACATGGAGGTCATGGTTGGCTTTAACATGTGCTGTGGGTCCAAGAAGACACAAGTAAGCACTTCTGGAGCTGGTGGTGGTCTGACAGGGATATGCTGCCAGGGACCCCATTAGCTCGTGAGAGAGAGAAGGCATAAGGGAGGTATGCTTGGTTTGAGACACACTACTGATCCATGTCAAAGCACATGTCTAATAAAATCAACCTAATTCTATTTGCTAAAAGGCCTCAAAGAAGTGATCAGCGTGAGGTGGTCATGTAAGTACTCCATGTTGATAATAACATTGACGTGCTACTTCTGTCTTGGTTCAAATATTAGGGGTGTATTGGCACAGTCCCACATTCCAGTCCATGGGTTTATAAGGACAGGGGTGAGTGAATTGATGAATTAAATAAGCTTTCAAATTAAACTTTGGCACCTGTTCTACAATCAGAGTAATGTGTTATCTGGATTTGTTCTGTAGCACCTACTCCCACCCAGGGTAAAGTGCATGTTAAAAGGAAGTTGCAATAGATGCTAGAAATTCCCAGTGCAAATTGTTCCTAATCCACGTCAAATACATCCAGCTTTGTCTGGTTGTATCATCCTTTGTCTGCCCTTGTCTGGGATTCTGACATACCTTGGAGTCAGCACCTCCTTGGAGGTCAACCCTCATCACAGAGTGTAGGATTCCCGTCATGAGTTTGGGAATCTGGTTCTTTCACTTCACATGCATGAATTTCAGCAAATTACTTAATTTCCCTTGGTTTTCTCATTTAATAAATAAAGATGGTGCCTGCATTGTGAAAGAGAACTGTCATACATGTAAAGCATTTAAAACCATCAATGTCGGGGCGCCTGGGTGGCTCAGTCGGTTGAGCGTCCGACTGCAGCTCAGGTCATGATCTCACGGTTCGTGAGTTCGAGCCCCACATCGGGCTCTGTGCTGACAGCTCAGAGCCTGGAGCCTGCTTCAGATTCTGTGTCTCCCTCTCTCTCTGCCCCTTCCCTGCTCATGCTCTGTCTCTCTTTGTCTCAAAGATAAATAAACATTAAAAAAAAAAATCAATGTCATAGTAAGTGATCAGAAATGCTAGCTGTGATTATTTTCATTTTCATGAGGAACATCATTAATGTGACCACCCCAGGGCTCTCTCACCTCCTTATGACTGTAATTTAGGCATGGCCAAGTTCTATCGCCCACCCCCTTCTAGTTAAGCTGTGGGTGAGGACAAGGGAAGGCCCAAGGTATTTCCTTTCTAAAGCTGCCCTCTTATTCTGTGTGTCAGCTCCATTCACTGTCATGATTTTTGGTTCTTTTGCCCAGTTTCCCAAACTTCAACCGTCACCTCACTTGTGTGGAGACGGTCAGTGTGGTGCCGTGTGCTGACCTGGGAACCAATGCCAGACTCTGAACAGCGCTATGCTTGGGTCCTTTCTGTGTCTCTCACTTCCTTATTATATGCATTGCCTATTGGATGCAATTTTGAATACGTTATTGTATTTCTCTGAGCTTAAGTTTCTTCATGTGTAAAGTCAGCCTGGCAATGTCCAATTCATGAGGCCATGTTGTGATTAGAGCTAGACTCAAGATACCATACTAGGGTCTGCTACACAATTCCGTCCCTTTCTGTGACATGTTGCATGTGTTAGGTGCTGTGCTAGATGCCAGGACACCAAAGTGAATATGGCAGATTTGCTCTCAAGGGCCTTGCTACTTGGTTAATGACAGATAAAACAAACTGAGGAGGTCCTTAGAATAGGTAAAGATCCATACATATGTGAGGATTTGGTACTCTAGAGGCCAGAAGAAAGAAATCTCACCTTTAACTTACGTGCCCAGAGGAGATATCCTGGAATGGATTATAGCTGAATTGAGGCTCAGTTGTTCAGGCACAGAGAGCATGAAGGTCTTTCCAGGCAAAAGAAGACTATAAGTCATGCCCTCAAACTTTAGGGTACAGGGGAACCCTGTGTTTCTATTAGAGCTTACAGCATGAAGGTGGACAAGATGGGAGAGGTGTCTGAAAAAGTGGGCAGGCCTTGAATTGTGAAGCTTCTTGAGGGCCTCACGACGGCTCTGGGGCTTTATTCACAGATAGTAGGGAAACATTGAGAGTCATAGGAATTAGTCAATGAATGGTGGATGGTATTATTATTAGTGCTGCTAATGGGACAGTTGGCTCAGAATGTCCTCAGACCAATGTTGCTTACACAAGCTTGATTTCCTTGCACATGGGACTTTGCTGCCATAGGGCTGCCGACACTTTCTACCCCTCCCTGACTTTTCCCAAAGGAATAAAGTCCATTTGTCTAGGGCTCTACGCCATTCTTCAAGCTGACATCTTGCTTGTTTTTGTTGTTGTTGTTGCTGTTGTTGTTGTTTTGTTTTGTTTTGCTTTGCTTTATTTCCCCCAATTCTAGCCTATCTTAAACACAGAGTCATAGAGCCCAGACTATGGGGTAGAACAGTCTTGCTATGTATTCCAAGTCTCACACTAGCTTTGCCGCTGGACAATTTTTTTTTTTTAATTTTTTTTTTCAACGTTTATTTATTTTTGGGACAGAGAGAGACAGAGCATGAACAGGGGAGGGGCAGAGAGAGAGGGAGACACAGAATCGGAAACAGGCTCCAGGCTCCGAGCCATCAGCCCAGAGCCCGACGCGGGGCTCGAACTCACGGACTCACGCTTAACCGACTGCGCCACCCAGGCGCCCCTAATTTTTTTTTTTAATACTTGTGCTTTAGTTTCTTCATCTGGAAGATGGGGCACACATAGTACATCACCTCTTGGAGTTGCTGTGGGGGTTAAGTGACTCAATACACAGAATATCATTAGAACCATCTCTAGCATATGGTAAGTAGTCAGTAAATTCAACTTCTATTAAAGGCTTCAAGTGCAGATCCTCCCCCAGTTGCCACATTTGGAGATATGTTGTCTCCCCTCTTCTTCAGGTAAAACACAGAGAAAAGGGAGAGGAAGGACCAGATCGTCCCCTGCCAGGTGGTGTGTGTTAGATGCCACTCGCACAGTAAGACAAGACAGGCTCTGGCGTTGCCAGAATGTCTTAAAAGGGGGGCGTGATTAAAAGGTGAGAGTGAGAGAAAATAGGAGAGGAGGGGACTTGTTTTTAATGTGTGTTTGCAAAACACACATGCTGTTTTACTTTGTCTGCTTCTTTGGTTGTTCATGCAATCACGATATTGGTGGACTGAAGACGACACCTGTCTTAATCATCAAGGGGCGCGGAAGTCTAGAGGAGCAGATGGTTAGAGGCAAAGGTATCATGGTGCAGATGGGGCCAAGGTGAGGCAGCATGAAAGAATCATAAAAGGTGGACTTCAGAATCAGAATAAATGTGTCAGAAAGCCAACAAGAGCCTTCATTCATTTGGCAATCCCTGGGCCAGTCACCTAGCTTCTACAAGTCTCATCTGAAAAATAAAAAGGCTTAATCATATTTTTCTCAGAGGGATACTGTGAGAATTGTGTGAGATAACATAGATGAACATGCTTCATATGCTCTGGTTATTAGTAGTAATGGGTCATGTTTGGATAGCAGAGAAGTGTAATGACAGTCCAGCCAGAGAAACAATGTGGATAAATAAAAAGATCTGGCTTATTTGAGTTACAGAGAAGAAAACATTTCATGCAGACTAGTGAATACAGTTCACCAAACAGCATATTGGAATGAATAGTACATGCTTCCTATGGTTGAAAAGAATAGGCTAATCATGGAGACAGACAGGTGAGGGTCATGGAGGAATTTATGTTAGGGAGCATGAAAGAAATAGGCTTGGAAATGGTGTCTAGATCCCCAAAGGAATGGTTCCCAATTAACATGCAACAGAATTGACGAAATCAGTAAAAAGAACCCAGTGGAAGTTTTTGCAGGAGAGTGATGAAATCAAACTCTGTTTTCTCATGCATAACTCTTGCCCAAAGGGAATTATTTTTCATTCTTTTGGCAGGGTCCCCCATGGCTCACACAAATGTGTTTTGATGGGTCGATATGAAATGGGTCAAAATTAAGACCAACTAGGTAGGATATTCATCTCAACACAAATGGTAACTAAACACAATTAGTGAAAGTCGAATGACTCACAGGATAGGGGGAATGTACGGGAGTGATATAATGGAATAGAAGAAAATGAGGTACAAATACTTCAATCGCACGTAGGTTGATGTTAACAGGAAAATACCAGTGTAACTTTTGAGATCAGGGTGGGAAAATGCTCAGAGAAGCACTGTGAAGGATCCTAACGTGTAGGGTTTGAGAGCAGTTTGGGGACGGGTGGATTCAGCTTTGAATCTCTGCCCATTGTGCAACCTTGGGCAGTTACTATTTTCCTATCTAAGCCTCAATTTTTCCATCTGGAGAATGGGACTGGTGTGTTTATAAGTTTGTTTTAAGGTTAATAAAATAAAATAAAAAAGACTGAAAAATGTTTACCACAATGACTATCGTTCAGTGGGCATTCAGTAAATAAATGCTGAGAAAACTGAAAATAAAGAGGGAAAAACAGATGCACATGAAAGTGAAAACAAATGACAAGTTAAAAAAAAACCCTAAAAATATGATTTTCTCCTCGATGGAAGGCAGCAGAAGAGAGATACATTCATGACTCATTCGGAAACAAGGAACCCTGTATCCAATATGTTCAGGCACTCTCCTGTGGAAACGGGGACACTGAGATCTGCCCTCATCCTTACAAGCAGCTCACACATCAGGGAAAGACCAGACAGCTAATGTGACAATTGCACTGACGCATTTTAACAACAGGATTGTGGAGGAGGAGGGCAGTATCTACCTGGCTGATTAGCCTCGTGGCCCTTGATGGATTCATTTACCCCGTCAAATCCCATAGTTCCACGTGAATCCCTGGTGAGGCCACCATCTTATTGGTGGGCAATGTCAATCCTAAAGGGGTGCCCACTAGAGCTTGTGCCCACATTTCACTCCCAAACTGGCCCCTCACTGTGTACCTCCTTGTTCCTGGAACTATGTCATCTTTGGGGCTCCCATCAGTTCCCTCCTACGGTGGGAAGAAAATAAAGCTTTGGATCCATCTGCAAGAACACTGCTGTAATAAAGGTACAAATCTATCCTGTAACCAATGTGCCCCCTCAGCTGAGGCACGTTGCACACTGTGAAACTGACACCATACCAACAGCCTTGGTAGATATCACTATTCCTATTTTCAGAGAGGGAAATAGGGTTTGTCTAGATGAATAGAATTGTCCCAAATCGTGTGAGTTTTTAAAATGACGGAGCAGACATTAAATTCACGTAGGCCTGACTCAAAGCCCCTGCTCCCTCCACTCTGTGAAATGCCGATTGCCCAAAGCGGCCTTCTGGTGACCACTTCTGCTATTCTCTGCAAAGCGTGAACACTTAAGAGTTTTCAGTTTAGACCATCCCCTCTAATAACTCACCAGCCTTCTCTGATTCATTGTATGGAAGCACTTCTAATTCATGAGGCATTCCCTCTCTTTAGTCTGTGTTTCAAAACTCATTATTCAACATTTATCTACACCAAACTGTATTTGCCATCCATTAGCTCTCTGCTAGCCTGAGGTGCCCAAATGAGCAAAATTCTCCTCCATCAGAATGCACTGCACCTCATTATTTGTTGTTCCCCATAATTTAGTGGCATCTGCAAATTTCCAAGCTTGGTTTTAAACGTTGGAGCTGTGATGTCAGTAATACAAATCATGTACGATAATGCTGAGCTGAAACAAACATCTTTATTTTCACCCCCATCGAGCTGGCATATAAATGTAATGCAATTATTATTGTGGTCCATATCCCATGAGCTATTTCCTTATCTTATACCAGAGTACAAAGATTAGACAGTGTGAGAATATGAAGCCCAAACTAGACATTTCGCAAGATGAAATACCAACAGTGGCTTTGTGGGGCTTTGACTTTTACAATGTCAAATGTTCTTTCATTTTTAACGTGACTATGGGTGTGCATTCCCCCTAGAAGGAAAAGATTCCTTCCTCTCCTCCACTAACCTGAACATCTACTGACTAATCATTCATATTCAGGCATTTACAGAGAATCATCAAGCATTCATCTGATACCAAATCAGTACTGAGCTGCAGGCGCTTAAATAATCATCACTCCCTCAAAATGCAAGTCAGAATTCTACAGTGAGTAATCATAATAGGTACCATTTCTTGAACAGTGATCCCATGCTAGGCTTGACTATTTACTTTTCCTTACCACAAGCATTAGGGTAGCTATTCGTATTTCTCATGTCACAGATAAGGCCATAGAGGAGGAGAAAGGTCAAGGTACTTGCTGAAACCACATAGCAAGAATACACCAGAATCAGATTTCACCACAGGCTTGCCTAATTCCACAGGCCATGGTCCGCTCAATTAAAAAAAAAAACAAACAAAAAAAAAAAAAAAACAAAAAAAAAAAACAGCCTCTTATGTGGTAATAATTATGAAATAAAAAACATGAACAAAATGAAGAAGATCTTGTAAAATCCAGCCATTGACATAAGCTGGATTTTTGCTGTGCTGGAAGGCCTCCCTTCCCTAATCCTTTTCCCACTTGCTGACAAGGATTATGTTGGCAAGAGATGATGCCCTCCATTCTACGTGTGGAAATTAAGTTACACTGTGAATATCCCGGAATATCACAAAAGACTGTTGGAGGACCAGGTGTTTAATGGGAAAAGAGGGATACTGACTACCCAAAGAAGTGAGTGTATGTTGTGGAGACGGTAAATTAAAGTCAAATCCCCATTACTCCCCTTCTTTAATAGGGGGGATAATTAAATGTACAAGCATGAAAATACTTCAATGAATAGTGCTCTCTACAATTATAAGCTGATCACTAGCTCCTATCTTGTTTGCCACTGTATTCCCAGACCCCTAAATGTGCTCACCAAATATGCACCGAAGGAGTGACTATCCCCTATTATCATTCCCAGCCTGTTTGCACGGTGTAACTTGAGGTGTAGCTCTTAGGGAAACTGCAAGACACCCAGATGGGGAAGGTAAATTAAGGACTATGGTTCCAAGAAGGAGCAGATGGGGTAAAGCAGTGCTTAGAAAATGAGAGCTCAGAGGACAGAGAGGCTCTGAAATGGTGAGTACCTTGGGTTAGGATGAGGGATTTTGCATGCACCTAGCTTGAGAAAGCAGAACAAAGAAAGGAATAAGCCAATGTCCCCTGAGGAGGAAGCAGGCCAGGGAAAGAGGAGGAGACTGTGTGTGTTCATGGAAAAGACTCAGGAGGAAGAGCTCAGATGCTTCCAGATGTGCATGTTGTCCTACCAACCTAAGACTGGCCTTCGTCTCATCAGACGGCAAGATGATGGACCGTCAACTGGACTAGGTGAAAACTTACATAAATGTTGTCTTGAAGCATTGAAAATCCTCAGCCACATTGGAAAGAGGTGGACATCAGGGCAGAGTGGACAAGAAATCCAGTAACATTATGTACCTACTATGTACGGAGCGTTTGGTAATTTGCATGAAATCTATGTGTGGCAGTGAAGCCTCTGCCATGTAAGAATTGCTTTGATGTGGAAGGCTTCGGTGGGGCCCAGATTGTATTATCCTTCTTCTTCCACTTTGGAGCTGGTCTTTCTGATGGGGTCTGGCTCCTAGAGTCTTCAGCCCACAAGGAGAGTAAGACAGGCTTAGGTCACACTGCCAGAGGGGTGGGAGGATGCTCTTGTGGCCACCACCTGCCCCACTTTCCTTCTTCTCGTTATCTCAAACCTTAGAGCTACAGTGAGGCTAGAGGTCAGAGGGCAGGGAGGTCTATTCCCTGCAGCTGTCAGACCTAGAAGTTAGGTCTGACACTGATGTCTGTTAAGAGGTTAGAAATCAGGCTTCTTAAAATGCTAGTCAAAGTCTGAGAATCCCTACTCTCAAATCTTGGAGACAAAAGAAATGGGGTTCCCCAGAATCTGAGCAACCCCCCAGGTTCCTACAGTTCTATCCAGCTTAGTTGGGCAGCCTGGTCACTCTGTCCCATAGTGTACTCTTCATGTGCAGCTCCTGGGGGAATTGCTTCTCAAATCTCAAAACTAGGAAAATGTGTGTTGCAACCAACAATTGATTCTTTTTAATCTTTTGGACACAGGCTTTTGTGACTAACATGAATCTCACTCTGCAATAAGTACTTAGCCGTTCAAGGCAAAATTTACAACCTACTGCTAATCATTTTCTTGGCATTATTATTCCTTATTTTATTTTGTGCCTCATGTGATTGCTTCAATTTTTTTTAATTATTGTCGGTTATTTGTGCTTTTGTATACAACTTCAAATACTCTGTGGACTAAGGCAATGAATAATTATATACAGAAATGATTAATGAGGACAGGCACAGGAGGGGAGAAACAAGCCTGTTGTCCCAATCTCCAATGGCCCTTTAAGTGGCCCTACTTGGACCTTAAATACGTAAGTAACTATTTCCACAATTGGCAAGTATCCAAGATACTGAACCATGGTAAGAAGGAAATATTGATGAGGAGACCTTGGGTCTAGCCCAGCTCTGTCAGTCTCTAGCCAGGTGACCCCTGGGCACCTCACTAAACCTGTATGTCTCTTTGTCACCTCACCTATAAAATTAAATGTTTCAACTAGCTCAGAGTTGGCAAACTATAGCTTTGGGGCCAAATTTGGCTCATGCACTATTTGTACAGCCTATAAGCTAGAATGATTTTTTTAAGATTTCAAAGAATTCTTTTAATTTTTTTTTTAAGTTTTTAAAATAATTATTAAAGAAAAGGAAGGAGGGGCACCTGGGTGGCTCAGTCAGTTGGGCATCTAGCTCTTGATTTCGGCTCAGGTCATGATCTCATGGTTCATGGGTTCAAGCCCCATGTTGGGCTCTGTGCTGACAGTGCAGAACCTGCTTGGTAGTCTCTCTCTCTCCCTCTCTCTCTGCCCCTCTGCCTCCCCCACAAAAAAGAAAAGGAAGGAGAAGCTGGAGGAGGAAGGGGAGGAGAATGGGTAACAGTGAGGATACATAGCCCACGAAGCCTAGAGTATTTACTATCTGGCCCTTTATGGAGTTTGCCAACCCCTGGGCTAGCTGATGCCTATAGTCTCTTCAAGTCCTCAGTTTCCTCCACAATTCTATAACCCAAATAAATCCCTTCACCTTGCTGTACCTTAGTTTATTCCCCTGTATAATATAGCCTAGCATTGCAATAGGATGATTATAAAGCCCAGAGATTGTGGGGAAGAAAAACAAAACAAAAAGCAAAAAAAAGGAGGAGGTGTTCAGAAAGCATAATATGATAAAAAATATAAGAGGGCATCATAAGCAATATAAAGACTATTATCCATTTAATTTCAAAAGGGCACCAGCCCAGCCCAGATTGATGCAGAAAAGGCACAGAAGCCATGGGCACGCCATATGCAAAACATAAGTCTCCACATTCCCCGGGGATTTGGGGTAGAATGTACTGGATCCACACTGGGTTTTCAGCAGAAGCCATGTGCAATATCACGGGCACAGACAGCTCCATGCTGCTCTCACCTGAGAATCTTAGGGCACGGAGGCTGTCACCTGACTTCATGTTTAGGATCCCTGACCTACCTTAGGGTCCACATCAAGTGTCTCCCTCCACAAACATATGGTGGCTCCCTCCACAGACAAGTATCAGGGCTCCCAAGTCACACTCATCTTCTGCCGACTCTTCTGTGTTTCTTCTCCCTGTGAAAGGCAGGCTCTACCATCCATCCAAAGATATAAGCTTGCAGTTGTCGGGAGCCTGTTCTGGGCCAGGTGCTTTACATATTTTATTTCACTTAATTTTGGTAGGAACCCTGTGGAGTGGGTCTTATATTCTCATTTTAATGATAAAGAACCCATAAAGAGGTTCAGAATGGTAATAACACCCCCAGATCACAAACTACTACGTGGTGACATCACAACAGGCTTCTTCCCTACCGCATGCTTCACCTGCTCTGACATCCAGGCAGGTGTGAGCTACACAAGTCATTTCGATCCTCCCCTCACATTCAGTCCCTCACCCAGACCTGGGGGGCAACCCTTCTTGGCACCGATTCCTCCCTTCCCTCTGAATCTAGGCCTGGATAAACTGTCCCTGCCCCTAGTTGTTCTTCCTCCCTGGGACTATGCCTTTTTTCTGATCCATTCTGCCCCAGCTGCAAGGTTAGCCTCTGAATGATACCATCATTACACTAGTCTGTTGATCAAAAGTCCCCGATGTCCTTCTAGTTCTCCTCCCATCACGTCCAACTTGCAGACCTCTGTTCATCACCTGACCACCCCGGGGGAGGCCTCATTCACTTCCCATGCATCTCTGTCCAGGTCTGGTCCTCCCTGTTAGGAGGAACTCTTTGTGCCCCTGGCCAGCCCTCCATCTTGTCTTCTCTTCTCCATGCATCCAAACCCTACACATCTTAATGTCCACACTCCCTCCACACAGACTCCTTCTCTTCCCTATCCTGCTCATTCTTCTCCTCTTAATTTCTAAAACACGTATTATTCATTACACTCTCACTGGTTATTCAGCTCAATGGCTTGATGTGTTCTGGAGAGAACACATTTTATTTCAAACCTCATTTGAATCCTACGTTTTCAGTTAATACATAGCATTAAGCGAGTTATTCACTTCCCAAAGTCTCCGATTTCTCATATGGATAAAAGGAGACTGATCATATCCATTCCAAAGGTTTTTTTCTGAGAGTTAACATTTAAAGTGCCATGAATCATGGCTAATAGATACTAGGCAATTAAAGCATTCTTCCTTTTTAGGCTACCACTGTGTTTATATTACACACTCTACAAAACCCAGTGCTATTTCCAGTCTTGCCCCACCCCCTTCATTTTTTCATCAATAGAAACTATGTATTTCAACTACAACATGAATCATGGAAGAAAGGACCACATGTTACATTTCTTCTTTCATTACTCTAGCCTTTGGGATTTTGTTGGACATACAGGAACTAATAAATAAAATATTTGATATTGATTAAGTAGAATCTACTAGATGATGGGGGATATCAGTGGCTTTACCTTCAACCCAATGTAATCAATATAATCCTATGAGAAAATTTACCCTCAGGCAGTGCTTTGCAAGTTTTCTTATTCAAATTGTTATTGGAAGGAAACAAATATTCTCATCAAAAGTAACTTTTAGAGAAATATTAGATACCAATTAGAGCATGATGGGACTGATTATTTGTGTAATTTTATAATCATCTCCAATTATTTTTTAGTGTAGGCAGGATATTTTTAACGACATAAAATAATCAAGAAATACTTTTTCACAAATACAAGATGACTGTTTGGGCTGCTCATACCTTCTTTGCCTTATCCATACTTTCACTCAATATTGTGTCATCAGGCCCTAACGCGTAATGAACAGTATAGGTGCTAGGACTATAAAGATGAAACGTTTGGGTTTTCTCTCAACAACCCCACTCTTAGTGAGAAATAGAGTCACAGCAGTATGAGGTGACTGTCATAATGGTATGTGTGCAAACGTCACTCTCAGAATGGTTCATAGCCTAGAGGCTAAGATTGGAAGGATGACCATGAATGGACTCAAAGGCTGCAATAAGGCAGGGCCAGAACATTCCAGGAAGCCAATGCCTTTGTAAACACTCTATCATCTCCTTAGAGCTGAGCTCAACTAAGCTGTACTCAATCAATAATTGAATTAATGGATTAATTCATTGTCTTTTTATTATAGCAGAAGGTGCACCCTGGAGCAAGGAGATCTAGATTAGGAAACTTATATTTTGAACCTAAACATTTACCCCTTTGGGTAAATGAAATTACCTTTTGGGGTTTTTATTCTCAAATTATATCATTTTGATTAATAATTCCTCATCTGCTGGGGTGCCTGGGTGGCTCCGTCAGTTAAGCCCGGCTCTTGCTTTCTGCTCACGTCATGATCTCATAGTTCGTGGGTTCATGGGCTTACAGTGCAGAGCCTGCTTGGGATTCTCTCTCTCCCTCTCTCTCTTCCCTCCCCTGCTTGCACATTCTCTCTCTCTCTCTCTCTCTCTCAAAATAAATAAATGAACTTAAAAACATACTAGCTCCACAAATTTACAAAAAAATAATAAAAAATTCCTCCTCTGACTTTACAAAGTTATTATAACACTTGGGAACAATTTTTACTAAACTGCTTTACAAAGCTTTTGCTACTCTGAAGACATTAGAGCACTGAAGGAGGCTAGTGGAACCTGAGTTCTTAAGTTTTGTGGAACCTGAATACTTGGAAAACACAAAAAGGGTAGGGGAAAGATGAAATGAGACAAAGTCAAATACTTGGGGTATAGTATCCAACAAATTTTTGTTTTCACCTTTTGTACTTAACAAAGACTGAGGGTCTTCAGCTTCTAAGAAGATGGAGGAGACATACTTTTCCCTACTCCTCTCACTAAGTACGAGGGAAAATTCTGGACATTATAATTAAAACAATCCTACAAAGATTCAGAGTTGTAGAGGAAAAAAAAAAAAGACCAGCTCAAAACCTAAGACCAAAGGAAGGACACAGTGGTGAGTGCCCTGAGATTTCTCTTTGTCTCACATATCTCAGACATGGAGGTGAAGAAGCTGGCCACCTGGAAATGCCTATAGGGGTAGACAAAATAACATCCCAAAAGAAGTTGTTTCTCTTAGGCAAAGGACTAGGGAAAGAGCAGCTGAGCAAGTCAGAAAATTTATAGACAATAACTGCTTTGCTCTGGCCAAACACCACAGGAAAAAACCATGGCCCCATTTCTCCCTATGCAAAGGCTAAATGAAAAAACTATACTTAAATCTTCTTCAGACTGTGATGAGGCACCGGGTGATATCAAAGAAGACCAAGTAGGGAACTAAGACTTTTATCCCCATGGCAGGAAGCAGTTGTCCACCCACAGTTTCAGTGGAGACCACTCGGGGAGCCAGAATTTTGACTCCCACCTAGCAGTAAGGAGGGGCCCTCCACTCTGCTGCCAGTGGAAGTTGAGTAGGGAACCTTGGTTTCTCCATTCACATGAGACAGTGCTCCTCCCTTTGATTGATGAAAGTGTCACAAAAAGCCACTTAAAATGGAAGATTTAAAAATGATCCAGAGTGATATAATATAATATAAAAACATCTAAGTTTAAATTGAAAATCACTCATTTTACCAAGAACTAAGATCTTAAAATGAATTTTTAAAAAATAGATGCCACACCAAGATGTTATATATCAGAATTATCTGGCAAATATTTAAAAGCAGCCATGATGAAAATACTTCAGTGATCAAAAATGAACACATGTAAAACAAATGAAAACTTAGAAGGCTTCAGCAAAAAAAAAAAAGTATCAACAAATAAATGGAAGAGAGAAAAATAACCAAATGAAAATATTAAATCTGAACAACTCAATACTGAAATAAAAAATTTCACTGGATAGCCTCAACAGCAAAAGAAAAGAAACAGAGGAAAGAATTAGAAAATTGGAAGACAGAACAGTAAAATATACCCAATCAGACAAAAAAGAAAAAAAAAAAAAAAAAGAGCTTCAGTGACCTAGAGTCTATAATAAACATTTAACACTTGTGTCATCACAGTATCAGAAGAGAAGAAAGTAGGAGGGGCTGATAAAGAACTCAAAGAAATAATAGATGAAAAATTCCCAAATATGACAAAAGACATAAATCTACAGATTCAAAAAGCTGAGTAACCCTCAGATAGAATGGACTCAAAGAAATCCCTACCAAGACATATCATAATTAAACTTCCAAAAACCAAAGACAAAGAAAAATTATTGAAAGAGCCAGAGAAGAATGACACCTTACCCATAAAGAAAAAACAATTTAGGTGACAGCATTTTATTCATCAGAAACCACAGAGGCCAGAAAATAAGTGGCCCAACATTTTTCACATGCTTAAGAAAAGAACTGCTAATCATAATTCTTAACCCAGCAAAAATATGCTTCAAGAAGGAGGAGGAAATAAAGAACCAAGAGTTGGGGCGCCTGGGAGGCGCAGTCGGTTAAGCGTCCAACTTCAGCCAGGTCACGATCTCGCGGTCTGTGAGTTCGAGCCCCGCGTCAGGCTCTGGGCTGATGGCTCGGAGCCTGGAGCCTGTTTCCGATTCTGTGTCTCCCTCTCTCTCTGCCCCTCCCCCGTTCATGCTCTGTCTCTCTCTGTCCCAAAAATAAATAAACGTTGAAAAAAAAAAAAAAGAACCAAGAGTAAAGGAAAATGAAGATATTTTGTCACCAGTAGACCTACCCTAAAAGAATGGCTAGGCTATGATCTCTAAACAGAAAGAAAATAAGAGAA
Organism: Lynx canadensis; assembly: GCF_007474595.2. Lineage (NCBI taxonomy): Eukaryota > Metazoa > Chordata > Mammalia > Carnivora > Felidae > Lynx > Lynx canadensis. The sequence continues at coordinate 113,953,203 of NC_044310.1, forward strand.
GGAACACTGGAACATTAGGGAGAAATAAAATAACACAGTAAGCAAAACTATGGATCAATTCAGTGGGCTCTCCTCCTCCTCAGTTACCTAAATTATTTATCTCTGTGGCAGGAAGCAGTTTTCCACCCACAGTTTCAGTGGAATCCACCTGGGGAGCCAGAGTTCTTATTCCTACCTAGCAGTAAAGAGGGGCCCTCCAGTCAGGTGTCAGTGGAAGTTGAGTAGGGAACCTTAGTTTGAATTTTGACAGTTGAAGCAAAAATCATAAGACTATCTGATGTGGTTCTAAATATGCAGGAAATATTTAAAATAATTATATTACCATTTGAGGAAACTAAAGGGACTTAAAAGGAAGTGAGATTTCTGTGTTTCACTTACTCTGGTAAAATAAAATGACAACACCAGTAGACTCTGATAAATTACTTATGTATAAATATAATATCCAGAGCAACCACTAATAAAGCTATATAAAGAAATATATTCAAATGCACTATAGATAAATCACAACTGAATTCTAAAAAAGTGTTCAAGTAATCCACAGGAAGACATGGAAAAGTAAACAGAGAAGAGAAAAACAGAGATAACACACAGAAAACAAAATATTAAAAGTTAATCCCTAATATATTAATATTAAAATAAAACATAAATGGTTTAAATACACCAATTAAAAGACAGATTCTTAGGGTGGATTATAGACTATCATCAAACTATATTATAGCAAACATCAAACTGTTTACAAAACCTTACTACAACTATAGCAATATAGTCAGGTTGAAAATGTAAATATACATACATTTTCTATATGTATATATATACACATATACATATATATATATGTAAATATAAGATATTTATAAAGAGAAATATAAAGATATATCATGAAAATATTAATCAGGAAAGGAAAACAGGAAGGCCTATATTAATATCAGATAAAGTACACTTTGGAGTAAAGAAAAGTGCTGCAACATGAGAAAGATATAAAATGATGATAAAATGGTCAATGCACCAAGAAAATATAGCATCATAAAAACGTATGCCACAAACAACAGAACTGAAAAATATATGAAGCAAATACTATCAAAACTAAAGGAGATATAGACAAACCCACAGTCATAGTGGGTGACTTTAACACCATTGTCTAAATAACTCATAGAACAATGAGACAGAATATCAGCAAGGTTATAGAAGTCCACAACACCATCAATCAACAACAGCCAAATAAACATTCTTTTCAAGCCTCATCAAGATAGACTACATACTGCGTTATAAAGCAGACCTCAACAAATTTAAAAGAACTAAAATCAAATAGTGCTTGTTTTCTGACCACAATGGAATAGAACTAGTTGTCAATAACAGAAAGAAATATGAGAATCACACAATACTTGGAAGCTATACAATATAGTCCTAAAGAATATTCCATAAGGTCAAAAAGGACATTTTGAAGACAATCAAAAACATATTGAACTGAGTGAAAGTAAAAATACAACGTTTTGAAATTCATGGCATATGACTTAGAGGAAAATATAGAGGACTAACTACATGCTTCAGAAAAGAGTTCAAATCAATAATATAAGGTCCAAACTCAAGAACTTATAGAGTAAAGGAAGCACAAAAAGAAAGGGAAATAAATACTACCAACAACAGTAAAGAGCAGGAATCAAAGAAATTGAAAAAAAAAATAGAGAAAAACAATGAAGCAAAGAGCTACGTCTTTGAAAAGATCAATGAAGCTGAGAACACTCTAACAAAACTGACAAAAGGAGAGAAGAACCAGTATCAGGAACAAACCTGGGTATCCTTACCGGTATCAAAAAGATAAGGGAATACCTTCTTTAAATCGTCCATGACATAAATTTGAAATTTTATAGAATGGTCACTTTCTAAAAACAAACAAACTACCACAACTCTACAAAATGAGATAATTTATTTGGATAATCCTAGACCTATTAAGAAATGTGAATTCATAATTTTTAAAACTCCCCTGAAGAAGAAATCTTCAAACCTAGAGAGTTTCAATGAGAAGTTTTCAAGGGATTAAAAATGAATCAACATCAATTTATACAATCTCTTCTGGAAAATATAGAAGAAAGGAACTCTTCACTATTCATTTTATATTAACTTTATATGGACATACATGAACATTTATATGAAGTCCCTACATAACAGTTGTTATATGTGTATTTAGATATATTTTCCTCATGATTACAAATGCAAAAACCTTTAGGAAAAAATTTGCAAGTAGGATTCAGTGATATATCAAAAGAACTGTACTCTATTATTCATTGGGGTTTTTCCATTTGACCCTCAGGGATGTGAGGCTGGTTACATATTTGAAAATCAAACAAGATAAACTAACATATTAATAGGCTAAAGAAGAAAAATCACATAATAGTATCAATCAAAGAAGTAAAAGCATTTAATAAAATTTATCAGTCATGATAAAAACTCTCAGAAAATAAAAATAGAAAAGGACCTTTCTCAGCTTTGTAAACAGCATCTACAAAAATCTACAGGTAAGGTACCTAATGGTGAAAAACTGAATAATTTCACCCTAAGATGGGAAACAAAGCAAAAATGTCTATTTTCACTAATTTTGGTCAACATAATGCTGGAAATCATAGCCAGTGCAAAAAGGTAAGAAGCTACAAAAAATACTCTTAGCATTAATAACTGATTTCAATGAGATTACAGAATAAACATAAAAATATCAGCTGTATTTCTATATACTAGCAATGAACACACGAATTTAAATGAAAATAGAAATACAATACCATTAACAATCACTCAAAAATTATTAGTTACATCTGAATCTACCAAAACACGGACAAGAGTTCTATGCTGACAACTACAAAACAACAATGAAAGAAAGAATCAAAGGTCTATATTGAATGGAGAGACAGATATACAGTGTTCATGGATTGAAAGACTCAACATAGCACAGATGTCAAATCTCCCCAAATTTATTTATTTATATGCTATATATATATATATATATATATACACACACACACACACACACACACACACATATATATATCAAAATTCCTATTAAATTGCTAGCAAGTTTTAAGTTTTTTTTGGGGGGGTGGAACATATGGACAAGATTATTGTAAAATTTATATAGAACAGCAAAGAAATCAGAATAGCCAAAACAATTTTGAACACACACACACACACACACACACACACACACACACAAAGGAAAGAACAAAGTGGGAGGAATCAGTCTAGTCAATTTCAAGACTTGTTATAGCAATGAAAACTGTATGACATTAGGGAAGCATAAACCCATAGATCAATGGAATAAAAAAAAAAAAGAACTCAGAAATATACCCATACATATATGCCCAAATGATTTTTGACAAAGGCTCAAAAGTAATTCAATGGAGAAAAGATTGTTTTTGAAAGAAATAGTGCTAGAGAAATTGGACATAGAAAAAAAAAACCAAAATGAAACAAACTAAGCTTGATTAGATGCTCAGATGGTATATAAAAATTAACCCAAAGCAGATCATAAATAAATTCACTTTAATTATTTATAAATAAATTTAAATGTAAGCAGAAAACTATAAAACTTCTAGAAAAATGTGGAAAATCATCAAAATTTAAGACTAAGAGTTCTTGGACTTTACGTCAAAAGCATAATTCATAAAGATAAATTTGACTTCATCCAAATTTAAAACTTCTGCTCCACAAAAATGACCCATTTGTGGTTTTTAAGCAAATTACTGAATAAGAGAAAATATTTTCAAACCACATATCCAACAAAGGAATAGCATCTAGAACACACCACTAATTTTCAAAAGTGAATTGTGAGTAAACCAATTACAATTGAGCAAGACATAAAGAGAAATTTCACCAAACAAGACGTTCAAATGGCAAATAAGCACATGAAAGATGTTCAACATCATTAGGCAGCAGGGGAAGGTCGCTTAAAACCGCAATGAGATCTCACTATCAAGCTATCAGAATGTCTAGAATAAAAAGTAGTGACAACCTCAAATGCTTTCAAGGATGTGGAGAAATTGGACCATTCACATGTTGCTGGTGGGAACATAAATGATAAAGACATCTGGAATAGAGTTTGGCAGTATTTTTGAAAAGTAAATATGTCACTATCATATGGCCCATCAACTGTACAGGATATTCATCTCAAATAAATTTTAAAAAATTATGTTCACACAAAAATGTACACATGAATTTTATATCATCTGTATTTGAAATAGCCCCAAACCAGAAATAACCTAATTCTCCTTTCACATGTGAATAGTAAAAAAATAAATAAATAAACTATGGTGTGTCCATACCATGTAAAACTACCCAGCAATGAAAAAGGAAGAATTATTGATAAAAGCTAATCCCAACATGTGCATACTGTATGATTTCATTTACATGCCACGGCTGATATGACATAAATTACTGGAATGCAGGTTTTAGCGGTTGCCAGGAGGTAAGGGGAAATTCAAGCTGGGAGGAAATTTACTAGAACAGGGTGATATGAGGAATCCTTGTGGTGATAAAAATTTTCTATATTTTGATTGTATTAATGTCATTATCCTGATTGTGAGGTTGTATCATTTTGCAAGATGTTACCATTGTGATAAACTGATAAAAGGTACATAGGATCTCTCTGTTTTATTTCTTACAACTGCATGTGAATCTATAGCCATCTCAGAATGTAAAAAAGTGAGTTAAAATGTTTGATGGGTGGGACATTTACCTTATGCTTGTCCTCCTTGGAAAGAAGTACATTTACTAATGCAATCCCCTATCAGAGAAGCACAAAAAGAAACTCACTGCAACTGTAAGAAATTCCACTGATTCCTTTACACTTTGAGGAAGATAGTCCCTCTGGTTTGCGGCACAGGAAAAGGAAGCTATAGTGGAATGCTTATATTTTCCGGAGACAAGTCATAAATTAACACCTTACAGAAGCTTCCACATTTTAAAAGCTATTTTGACAAACCATAGAGCATCTAAAAAAGGTTGATAGAATGGAGAGCAGTCAGGAAATCATTTCATATGAGGAGTAGTTAAGTTATGGAAATTCAGCCTGGAGAGGAGAAATGTGAACAGGTACATGCATTTGAAGGGCTGTTCGGCAATAAAAATAAGAGCTTATTTCTTCTTACGTATAAAATGTGTTTCCCAAAGGGTGGTTCACACAGATTATTTGACCTAACATACTTCATGTTAATTATTATGCTCTCCTTTGTATATGTATCAGAAAAACGAAAATAGTACATCTAGTAATACAAAGTTTCACTTATAATAGGATATATACATTCTCTATTAAAAACATGTCTAGTTTTAAGAGTACATTTTTTTTTCAACGTTTATTTATTTTTGGGACAGAGAGAGACAGAGCATGAACGGGGGAGGGGCAGAGAGAGAGGGAGACACAGAATCAGAAACAGGCTCCAGGCTCTGAGCCATCAGCCCAGAGCCTGACGCGGGGCTCGAACTCACGGACCTCGAGATCGTGACCTGGCTGAAGTCGGACGCTTAACCGACTGCGCCACCCAGGCGCCCCATGAGAGTACATTTTTTAAAAAAGAAAACTATAATTAAATAAGTGTACCAGTGACTGACAATTTTGAAGACTGTTTATGAAGGCTCCTGTGGGTATTCACTAGAGACCAATGCCTATGTATCAGTTTAAGTCTTCAGTCAGATCTAACAAAATGCATTGAAGATGTTGGAAGAAGGGTTCTGGGGTGCTTGGGTGGCTCAGTCGGTTGAGTGTCTGACTTCGGCTCAGGTCATGATCTCACGTTTCATGGATTTGAGCCCCGCGTCGGGCTCTGTGCTGACAGCTCAGAGCCTGGAGCCTGTTTTGGATTGTGTGTCTCCCTCTCTCTCTGCCCCTCCCCGACTCGGGTTCTGTTTCCCTCTGTCTGAAAAATAAATAAACAAAAAAAAAAAAAAAAAAGGAAGAAGAAGGGTTCTTACCACAGTTGACAATCTGGAAAAAGTGATCCCTTAGAACCTTTCCTGACATTTCAGGATCTTAGGATCCATGATTTTCTGAGGATGGTTTTGGAGGACCCATGGAAATCAGCTTAATGTATAATCATGGCAGATGTAGTAAAAAATAATTGTAATGACATTATTTCAACCTTAGAAAGAGCAATCAGCAAATTCAATTCTCAAAATTGTGTATCTTTTGATCCAATGTTACTTTCTAGGAACAGTTTTTACACAACGGATTTGGGGACTCTCTTAGTTTCCTACACAATTGGTCCAGTGCAATTGGGAAACTGCTTTTATTTTATTTATTTTAATTTATTTTAATTTATTATTTTGGGGAGAGAGAGAGAGACAGAGAGAGAGAGAGCAGAAGAGGGGCAGAGAGAGGGGGAGACAGAGAATCCCAAGCAGGCTCTGAGCTATCAGCACAGAGCCTGACACGGAGCTTAATCTCACAAAGATCATGATCTTAGCTAAAATCAAGAGTCAGATGCTTAAATGACTGAGCCACCCAGGTGCCCTAGGAAATGACTTTAAGTAATCTCCCAGATGAATTGAATGTGCACTGTATTCAGGAATGATTACTGTAGATTACAAAAACAGAGCACATCTACACTCATTCAAGGTTACAGTTAGGAAGCCCAGGTTATAGTGTTCTTTCTGAGCTAGAAACTATAATTCTGTTTCAGCTTATGGCAATTTAAGAGTTATTTGTTTATACTGTAAGACTCTTTATGGCATAGGACATATTAGGCAGATTATTTATCCTCCAGAATACCAGAAAAATACATATATTTGAAAGGAGTTTAGCTTACTAATGTAAAATGTTTACAATAACTTTCTTAAGGTATTCATGGTTTAAATTAATAAACCCTGTGTATATACAGCTATAACATTTGCCAGTGAGGAACAATGGAGAGAGAATACATTGAAAATTGCAGGAAATTTTTATTTTAATTCTATCTCAATAATAAGTCTGTCCAAACACTTCAAAATATTGGTGATTTTCATTTCCCTTGTTTCATACTGAACAAAGATTGCACATATACTTTATGGATTGATTGAACATTTGCAATAATAACAACATTTACCTATTGGTCTTAATATGCCAGACACTGTTCTCGATATTTTACATATAATAATCTATTTATTCTCCTCAACAGCCCTTAAAGTTGGTAATATTTACAAATAGGAAGACTAAGACATGTCCAGCTAATGCGTAGTGATGCTGGGAATTGACCGCAGGCGTCTCAACATCATTGAGCATCTAAGTAATGACTTCCAAAGTTTCTTATCCAGGATAAGTTACAAGTTATATGAAATAAGTTCTCCATGGAAACCTAACACACACACACACACACACACACACACACACACACACAATGGAAACACTTTTGAAGTGATAGAAGCCATGCAATATTTTTCTCATCTATTTCATTTTTAAAATTCTAGTCAAGGCCCATGAAACTAATTTCACAACTCATCAATATATTGCAATCCACTTCTTGAAATAAAATGCACAGTGCACTATCCTTGCTAAGTAGGAAATTAGGAGTTGCAAAAGAAAATAAAAAAAAAAAAGGATGAAGAGCCTATGTCCAAGTGCCGAGGTTATAGGAGACTGAGAGGGTGATGAATGTTGCACAGGGCAAGCCACTGCGGTATGCCCAAGTTGCTACTAAAGAGAGCAGTGTTTGGAGCTTCCATACGAACATAAAGTGCTTATCATTTATGGAAGCAATATGGTATGATGGGAAGAACATGTGTGTTGGATCCAAGAAAACTGAAGCCTGGATCTGCCAATTACTATCTAAGGGCTAGTAATCAGGCAAATAATCTCTCTTAGATCTTGGTGTTCTTCTGAAATAATGTAGCAGATGTTTTGCTGCTGGAAATCATATACCCTTATCCTACTTATCAACCACAACCACAGTGGACAGACTCATCTAAGCTGACTTACACTGAGGGAGTCTCATCTCCAAGCCCAGCCTTGTGTCTTTTCCAGAGGTTTAGGATCTCCTACATGTTAGGAGGAATTAATGCCCAAGGAAGCAATCTTCAACCAGTGTAATCCCTAACTTTAGGTTTTCAGAACAGAAAAGTAGAAAACTATTCTCTACCCTTCCCAGAGATCCCACAGAATTGAGTCCCCACTGCCTACAGAAGCTACCAGGCCATTGCCCTTTACGGTGACTTCACCTTCTCTTCTGTATTACTCTCTCCACCTTTTTACTCATACTTCCTGGGATCATCTCCCAAATAAACTACCTGCACCCAAAGTCTTGTCTCAGTCTCTACCATCAGTGTAACATGAATTAAGAGGAACAAACAGATTTAACAGTGGTTTTGAGGACTCCATAACAGAAGTATATTCTATCTCTAGTGGAGTACCAAGTACATATCAAATCATCGATCAAATATAAATTGTTCTTAGTTGAAGACTGTCACAGTACAGAAAGTAAAATCAAAGTGTTTGAGCCCAAAAGTAATTTGAAACTAAGAACGAATGTCCTAATGCTAGTAAGTAAATTAAAATTTGAGTCCAGGCCACTCCATAACCCTCTGCAGCTTAGAATAATATTATAGAATTTAATCCAGAATTTTTTTTCCTCAGGAGTTTATCTGAAGGGTATAAGATATATACAAATGAAACCATGTGGCTATATGCAATAAACTGTTAGGAACCCATAAAATATGAAATATGTTTACAGATGTAGAAAGATATCCATACCATATTGTTCAACAAAAATAACAGGCTAAAGTTTGATAAGGAGACCATGATCTTGTTTATAAACATAACATCTACAAGAGTAAACGTATATGTGATCATAAACAAAATAAAATTCGATAGCTATATATTATAATTTAAAAAGTAGTTACCCTTTCATGGGTAGAGTCTAGGTTTGGCTTAGCATTTTTATTTTTTTCTCTATGTTTTCTAATATTTTATTTTTGGGGTTAACATATGTTACTTGAGCTAACTCGACAAATACTACAATTGACACCATTGTCATTGCTCCTTTAACCCTCCCCACCCCCACCACGCAATCTTACAATAGGCTTTGTAAGGAAATGGAGAACCATGTCCAAATACCTTCATTGTATTCTTGTGCTTACGGCAAAATACCCTGAAGTTACAGCTCCAGTTTGAATCCTTTCAGAGTAGTGCCAACCTCGCATTCCAAAAGGTTGATTCAAGCCAAGTTATAGTACAAGCCAGAGAGAATCTGGCTTGACTCTGCCTACTTTCTCTAAAGCTGATAGCAGAGCTTTAAAATCTCTTTTTATCCATCTGTTTAATCAGAATGAGAAGGACCAGTCCAAACCCAAGGCAGGATGACATTTGGGACAACACTAAACACAGATACAAAGCTGAAAGAATAAGAACAAAGCAAGGTTTTGGGTCTGACTCCAGGTGACGAAAGGTGGGGGTTCCTGCAGTGAGTATTTTTAGGGACCAGAACCTATGTCTACATACCCTTGCCTATGTGTGTTCATGAGACACTGTTATCGGGTTATAGGTACACAAGGCATTCTCAGGCAAGGTCTCCCACTAATTTATGACAACACAAATGTCAGGAAACTAGAGCTGGAGTGTAATTTTGGGAGATTATCTGTGGTATGTCAAACAGTTTGGTTTCGGAGGACAACCTAATGCCAAGGACCTCCTTCCAAATAAAGTTTATAATTCTGATTAAAGTTCTCTGACTACACCTGTCAAACTGAAAGGGCTGTATTCAGACTCACTTGAAAGCATGCTACCCAGGATATACTTAATGAATTGGTCTATTAGCTGCAGCAATGTCTTACTTGACACATCTCCAAAGGCAAGGAGATTAAAAGCAAAAATGAAGTATTGGGACCTCATCAAGATAAAAAAGCATCTACACTGCAAAAGAAACAATCAACAAAACTAAAAGGCAACTGATGGAATGGGAAGATATTTGCAAATTACATATCAGATAAAGGGCTAGTATCTAAAATCTATAAAGAACGCACCGAACTCCACACCCAAAAAACAAATAATCCAGTGAAGAAATGAGCAGAAGACATGAATAGACACTTTTCCAAAGAAGACATCCAGATGGCCAACAGACATATGAAACGATGCTCAACATCACTCCTCATCAGGGAAATACAAATCGAAACCACACTGAGATACCACTTCACGCCGGTCAGAGTGGCTAAAATGAATAAATCAGGAGACTATAAATGCTGTCGAGGATGTGGAGAAACGGGAACCCTCTTGAACTGTTGGGAGGAATGCAAACTGGTGCAGCCGCTCTGGAAACCAGTGTGGAGGTTCCTCAAAAAATTAAAAATAGATCTACCCTATGACCCAGCAATAGCACTGCTAGGAATCTACCCAAGGGATACAAGAGTGCTGATGCATAGGGGAATTTGCACCCCAATGTTTATAGCAGCACTTTAAACAATAGTCCAGTTATGAAAAGAGCCTCAATGTCCATCAACTGACAAATGGATAAAGAAGTTGTGGTTTATATATACAATGGAATACTACTTGGCAATGAGAAAGAATAAAATCTGGCCATTTGCAGCAACGTGGATGGAACTGGAGGGTATTATGCTAAGTGAAATAAGCCAGGCAGAGAAAGACAGATACCATATGTTTTCACTCATATGTGGATCTTGAGAAACATAAGACCATGCGGGAGGGGAAGGGTAAAAAAAAAAAAGTTACAGAGAGGGAGAGGGAGGGAGGCAAACCATAAGAGACTCTTAAGGACTGAGAACAAACTAAGGGTAGATGAGGTGTGGGGGAGAGGGGAAAGTGGGTTAGGGGCAGGGAGGAGGGCACTTGTTATGATGAGCACTGGGTGTTATGTGGAAACCAATTTGACAATAAATTCTATTTTAAAAAATAAAATATTTTAATTTTTTTTTTAACGTTTATTTATTTTTTTTTTTTTTGGGACAGAGAGACACAGAGCATGAATGGGGGAGGGGCAGAGAGAGAGGGAGACACAGAATCGGAAACAGGCTCCAGGCTCTGAGCCATCAGCCCAGAGCCTGACGCGGGGCTCGAACTCACGGACCGCGAGATCGTGACCTGGCTGAAGTCGGATGCTTAACCGACTGCGCCACCCAGGTGCCCCAAAAAATAAAATATTTTAAAAGAAAAAAATAAATTGGTCTATTATCTTACTCACAAAAATGATTGGAGCACAGATATTGGGGGATATGACAAAAAAATTTCTAAATGAATAAACGAATGAATGAATAAACGAATGAATGAAAAAACTGTGCATGATTTATACATGCCACTGTGGCCCAAACCTCCAAGTCTTCATAGTAAGACTTGACTTTTGCTTGACCTCATATATGCCAGACACTTTACATAAACTGTCTTTTAATTTTCACTTACACTAATAATGAGTGTTTGAGCTTTTCTTTATTTTTTAGAGGAAGTTCTGAAATGCTCAGCCTTTCCCTAAGCCACAGAGATGGGTAGATGAGGGAGCTGGCCTGTGCATCTCAGACCTGGAGCTGTTTCTTCTATATCGTGTTGGTTCCAACTCCAGCATCACCACTTTGGAACAAGAAAAAATCCCCTTTTTAAGCCCTCATCTCTTCAGTTTGTTATTCTTTCTGGAAAATGGTAATGTAAGTAGAGACAACAGCCAGTGGTCAAGTTGGCATCATGAAAAGAGTAGATGTCAGCTCTCTGAACAGAAGAGATGGCTTTATCTCCTGGTCTTTTCAGCAATTGTGCACCATTTTGGTTCCTTCCAGACCCAATCGCTCAGGCTTATTCCATCCCTTGTTTATAGAATGAGGGTTGGCACACTCTCCTGAAAATGGAAAAATGCAAAGGAACTACCCAGAAAGAAAAGAAGGTTGCATATATTTCTCTTCTGCTGGTGGGAATTAGTGAGGGGAAAACATCAAAGGCATCAGGAAGGTGTTTGTGGAAAAGAAACAAGGGCAGAAAGGGAGTTGATATTGGGTCCAGTACAGTTAACTGAAGGAGGAGAAAAAAAGGACAAGCTTAAAGTTCTCAAACAAATGGACATAGTGAGGGGGTTGAGGATACAAGAGGAACCACCAAATGTGGACACTGTCATATACACTCCATAGTTGCTCAGGACAATGGAGGAGCTGTAGGCTCTGATAGTCTCAGAAGGAAGGGTTCTTGCTAAACTAGAGCGGACACAGAATGAACTGTTGTCCCTAAAAAGTACAGATGACAAGATTAGCAATCAGAATTTATTTGATTATTGAGAGGGCTATGGATAGGGGATTCAGGCTGAAGCCCAAAAGTGGGAAGGTAAACTTGTGGAATGGAGTGAGGCTGCCTGGATTTTAACTCTGGCTTCACCACTTCATACCTTGGATTTAATCTACTCTGGCTCAATTTGTTCTTTCATGCAATGGGTAAAATAATATCCCCGCTTCAGAGTAGAGGCAGTCCTTACTTTGCATGTTTCTGACCTGCACACATTTGACTTACCACCATTTGGGTCAATAACAAAATCTTCCAACAATATGGTTCAGATTTCAGTTCCCATGGTATAGTATGTGTGCAGAAATACTATAGTATAGTATGTAATCACAGAAAGTCAAAAGCTGAGTCCTAACATTAACGTGCGCAGAACAGATGGGCAGCAGGGTCAGTGGCCAATCGCATTGTGCCTCTCAAGTCACTGGGCATGTTATTCCGCTCACACACAGACAGCCAGGCATATGATTGTGTTGCTTCCTTGTTCCCAGTGAAACAAGGAAAGAGGTATCTGACAAACGTGGATGATTGAAAGAGGGAACTGGGCAACAAAAACGCAAGCGCAGTAAAAAAAACGCAAGCTCAGGTCATGATCTCCCGGTTAGTGAGTTTGAGCCCTGGGTCGGGCTCTGTGCTGACAGCTTGGAGCCTGCTTCCGAATCTGTGTCTCCCTCTCTCTCTGCGCCTCCCCCGCGTGTGCTCCATCTCTCAAAAATAAATAAAATAAATGTAAAAAAAAATTTAAAGAAATGAAAAGCTGTGACACTGGAAATGAAACGCAACTTGAATGTGAATGGAACCATAGAGCCAAGAGCTGACCTTGGGAAGGCTGACATTCCATCTTTCGAGAGACGGGATATGAAGCCAGAGGACTCTAGGGAAGGCACACTTACCAACATAAATGAGAAAAGTGGTTGCGATAAAGGAAATGAAGATGTTTCAGAAGAAGAGATGATGATGGAAAAAGCCACATTAAGGAGAACCTCAGCGGCTTATGCTAAGTGAAATAAGTCAGAGAAAACACCATAGGATTTCACGTATGTGTGGAATCTAAAAAGCAAGCAAACAGGGGCGCCTGGGTGGCTCAGTCGATTCAGCGTCCAACTTTGGTTCAGGTCATGATCTCACACTCCGTGAGTTCAAGCCGTGCATCGGGCTCTGTGCTGACAGCTCGGAGACTGGAGCCTGCTTCAGATTCTGTGTCTCCCCCTCTCTCTGACCCTCCTCTGCTCATGCTCTCTCTCTGTGTCCAAAATAAATAAAAACATTAAAATTTTTTTAAAAATAAAAAAAATAAAAAGCAAACAAACAAAAAGCAGAAACAGAGCCATAAATACAGAGAACAAATTGATGGTTCCCAGAGGAGAGGGGGGCGGGGGATGGGAAAAATGGGTCAGGGGGAGCGAGAGGTACAGGCTTCCGGTTATGGCATGAGTAAGTCACAGGCACCAAAGGCACAGAGTAGGGGATACAATCAATGATATCCTAGTAGCTTTGAATGTTGACAGACGGTAGCTGCACTTGGGGAGAGCACAGAACAAGGCATAAACTTGTTGAATCACTCTATCCTACACCTGATGTAACATCCTGTACTGTACTTCCATAAATAAATAAGTGAATGAATGAATGAATGAATGAATGAGATGCCCTCAGAGATATTTTGCAACATTGAAAGGACACACAATACAATGTTAAAAGCCCTGATCTAAACTGAGACAATCCACCAAGGTGTACAAAGGATGCTTCTGTGCTGTGAGTGGTGCAGTAAGAAGGCGAGAACACCTGCAGCTGTTCTTGGTAAGTTGTTTTGCTTTTTGTTGTTGTTTTTTTTTTTTTTTTTGCAAAGAAATAAGAAACACACTGCTTCCCTATGGTTCTAATATTTCAAATTAAAGGGTACCAAGGAATTAATAGTTTGACTATTTTTCTCATATCCCTATACATTTAAAGCCAACTATAAGAATGTTTCCAACGGTTTGAAAGTAATTTTTATTTTTTATGTATTTTTTGGAGGTAATTTTTAAAAGCTACAGAACAACTGTACTTTCTCCCCCTTGGCCACTGAGTCTGCTTGGCACAGTTTCAACTTGCCAAGTTGCATTGCTGTGAAGAGTAAATGAGATAAACTATGTAACGTGGAGAGCAAACCATGCTTTGACCATAATGAATTACCATTTAGAATACTACTGGCAATAACCAGCATGTAACAAATATTTTTTTTCTAAAAAAGCAAAGTCTATGATTAAAAGCTGTGGCCAAACATGTACTATTAGTGGTGAGCTAAAAATAAACAAACAGACAAACAAAAAACCAAAACATCCTCCCCAAAAGAAAAAAAGATATCCATGCCCTAATTTCTGGAAACTGTCAATTTTCCTTGTACAGCCAAAAAAACAAGAGTCCTTGCAGATGTGATGAAGTAAACAGTATTGAGATGGAGACATTATCCTGGATTATCTGGATGGGACCTAATGCAACCATACTGATCCTTTTTAAATTTTTTTTTTACATTTTTTTTTTTATTTTCAAGAGACAGAGAGAGAGCACAAGCAGGGCAGGGGCAGAGAGAGAATGAGACACAGAATCTGAAGCAGGCATCAGCACAGAGCCTGACGTGGGGCTCAAACTCACAAACTGTGAGATCATGACCTGAGCCAAAGTCGGACACTCAACCGACTGAGCCACCCAGGTGCCCACAACCATACTGATCCTTAATAAGAGGGAGGCAGAGGGACATTTTACACAAAGAAGAGGCAGAGACAGTGTGATTTCGGAGGCAGAGACTGGAGACGTGTAGCCACAGCCAAGGAAAGCTGGCAGTCTCCAGAAGCTGGAAAATGCAGGAAAAAAAAAACCCAAACAAACAAATAACAAACAGATTCTCGCCTAGAGCCTCTGGGGGCAGCTTGCCCTGCTGACACCTCATTTTTAGCCAAGTGATACTAATTTCAGACTTCTGGATTGCAGAACTGGGACACAATAAATTTCTGTTGCTTTAAGAAATCAAGTTCATTCTGGGGAGCCTGGGTGGCTCAGTAGTTTCAATACCAGACTCTTGGTTTTGGCTCAGGTCATGAGCTCACCATTCGTGGGTTTCAGCCTGGCATTGGTCTCCTTGCACTGACAGTGCGGAGCCTGCTTGGAATTCTCTCTCTCTCTGCCCGCCCCCCCATTCATGCTCTGCTCTAGCTCTCAAAATAAATAAATAGGCTTAAAAAAAATCAAGTTCAAGCTTATTTGTTACAGCAGCCATAAGAATCTAAATTGTTATCTTCCTGGATTTTGTGTACTATCCCAAGTACCTTTTTGTTTGTAGAGTTAATTCAAATACAAAAACATTTATCGAGTATTTCCAAGTGCAAGGCATCCAGAATAAAAATTCGAATAAGAAAAGTCTCTTGTCTTATAGGTGTGCATAATCTACAGGAACCAGTGACTAGAACGGTGACAACATAGTGTAATGGCTCAAATTCTGGAAGTTGGGTACAAATGGTAGCATATTTGCATAGTGGAATACTATTTGGCCATTTAAAATGAGACTGTAAGCAAATGTGTTGAACTAGAAATATGCTCACATATATGGGCATATTAAAAACCTTGGTCTGGGGTGTCTGAGTCTGTTGAGCATCTGACTCCTGATTTCGGCTCAGCTCATGATCCCTGGGTCATGGGATCGGGCCCCGTGTTGGTCTCTATGCGAAGTGTACAGCCTGCTTGAGATTCTCTCTCTCCCTCTCACTCTGCCCTTCTCCCTTGGTCTCTTTCTTTCTCAAATTAGAAAAAAAGGTACCATTAAATAATTTTAACAGGGCATAAAAAATGTTCAGTAAGCATATGGTCCAAGGCATGAGCACAGTTTTCTCTGGGTGGTGGGATTCTGGTGTTTATTTTCTTCTGTGTTTGTGTTTGCCAATGTCCTGTTTTTTTTTTTTTTTTAAGTTTATTTATTTATTTTGAGAGAGAGCAAGCACAAGCAGGTGAAGAGCAGAGAGAAAGAGAGACAGAATCCCAAGCAGGCTCTATGCCATCAGTGTAGAGCCCGACGCAGGGCTCGAAATCATGAACCATGAGATCATGACCTGAGCCGAGATCAAAAGTCTGGCATTTAACCAAGCGAGCCACCCAGGCTCACTGTCCTGATTTTTTTTATTAATGAGAAAACAATAAAAGCATTTTTCTTAATTAAAAACTGGTTCAGTACCAGTTATAAACCCTTTCAGGATGAAAAAGTGAGAGAGAGGTGGGATCTAGGGACACTGACCAGGTGACAGGCCTCCTCCTCCTCCAAGGACCCAGAGCACAATGAAAGGACCTTATTTTCTCCTAATGACAGGGGTTTTGGCCACCCAGAAGAGTATATGCCAATTTCATTCAATGCTCAGATGCCATTGATTAAAGTGGACATCACTAATTTAATAAGTTTTCAAAGAGAAAAAAACTGATCACTAGACTAAAAACACATATCCTAATCTCAATGAAATACTGTGATGAAATATCACAGTAAAATCCTAATCTCAATGAAATACTGTGATGAAATATCACAGTAAAGGTCTACCTTAAATTTCAGAAAATGTCACAATTTTCCAAACGTCAACTGGGTTTATCTCCCTCTCAAAGCTGAAGTGAAACCATTGGGATTAAAAACAAGCATTGTTAGTGAGAGTGGCTATTGTCCATGACCCCCTTCAAGAACTAGGAAGAAAAGAAACACTGTCACTCGTGCTGCATCCACCCGCCAGCGGGGTCCCCCACCCCCAGTCACAGATGCAGCCGCCACAGTTCCCATGGTAGCTGAGTGGAGGTTTTCCAAATGGAAACACTGAGGCAGCAAAAGGGAGACATTCCTCTAACTGTTGCAACGGCTACTTTGATATTCTACCTCGAGAGCATATCCACTGTTCAGAGCTCCAGAAAGTATTTCTCAATTTGAAACTGAAATCAGACTGTGAACACATTGTCCTTTTTTAGTGTTATAAAGCAGATGGACTTTAAGCTGATAAACCTCCAGACGGAGACTAACATTAGCATCAACACTGTGAACTAAATTGGATTTTTTTTTACCTTTGATTATGAGTCATCTAGTTTGTGGATTGTAGCTCAACCATGTTAAACTGAGAACACCAACCATGAGACGAAGAGGCTTTTGCTCAGCACTTGAATTCTTATTTCTGTTGGTTGCTATTGCCATTCTTCTAATGTTCTAAATTTGGATCCTTTGTGTTATTATAATGACAAGTTTCATTTTTCAGTGCATTATAGTTTCTGTTATGCATACAAAGTTGGCATTTGTACAACTACTTAAAGAATTATTTTTTTTTCCACTTTCAAGATGTGGAAACAGACACTTAGGGGGATTTAGAAACTTGACTAAAGTAACGGAGCTTGAAATTAGTCAAGCTGGCTTCTGACCCCAGCTCTCTGTGACTCATTCATTTCCACATTGACACTCTGGGCTCACCTCTGACTGTGGGCAGATCTCCTGTCCTTAGTACCCACATAATTAGGTTGAATAATTACCTCTGCAGCACATAGGGATCAGGCTGGACAATTGGAGTGAAACTGGCCAGGAGTAATGGCATGATTCAGGGTAGGCATCAGGGAACCACTAGGGTGTCCTGTATTTTTTTTTTTTTTTAATGCTTGTCATTTGCTCAATTCTTAGGACAGAATATTGAGTAATTAGTTGTTCTTCTTTTGCCAAAACACACTTTTACTTGTCATCAGTGTCTGTGCCTTCCCTAACCTGACCGCCTTACTAAGGATTGTCTGCCTGAGTCACATGATTCACCTGATTCACATGATTCAATAAGGGTGGAGTAGTCACTCTAGATGGGCACTAGGTATTACATGGGTGAACAAGACAGACTAGAACCTGCAAGAATGAAGAGAAATAAAAACCAGTTACACTAGAATGAGATAAAGTGGATACAGAATCACGAGAATGTCTACCAGAAGGAAGCAGTCTAAACTGGGGTTAGATGAGAACTTTCACAAGATCTGATATTGTAGCCAAAGCCCAAAGAATGTTAGGAGTCAGACTGATGTGACATCATGGCATTCCTGACTTTTCCTGTGAAAATCATGTCTGAGGACAATTGGCATGTGAGGACACACATGCACTGGTAGGATTTCAAAGAGACTCAGAATGGCTGAATCCCCGATCTGGTCATAGAGACAGAGTCATGATGAATAATTATGTGGGATGGGTAGACCTGATTATTGACATCTTCATGAGCTATTTTAAGGAGCTCTGACTTTATCAACGAGCAATGATGTATCACTCAAAATATTCTTTTTTTCTTTTTTTTTTTCTTTGAAAGAGAGAGAGAGGTAGGGTAGAGAATGAGCTGAGGAGGGACAGAGGGAAAGAGAGAGAGAATCCCAATGTGGGACTCGATCCCATGACTGGGAGATAATGACCTGAGCTAAGAACAAGAGTTGCACACTCAACGGGCTGAGCCACCCAAGTTCTCCTGAAAATGTTCTTTAAGCCAGGAAATGATAATACCAGAGTTTTATGGTAGAGAATAAAGCAGAGGAGTTACAAATGGATGCATGGGGGCACCTGGGTGGCTCAGTCGGTTAAGCGTCCGACTTCAGCTCAGGTCACGATCTCGCGGTCCGTGAGTTCGAGCCCCGCGTCGGGCTCTGGGCTGATGGCTCAGAGCCTGGAGCCTGCTTCCGATACTGTGTCTCCCTCTCTCTCTGCCCCTCCCCCGTTCATGCTCTGTCTCTCTCTGTCTCAAAAATAAATAAACGTTAAAAAAAAATTAAAAAAAACAAATGGATGCATGTAGGAGACCAGTAAGAAGCCTGCAGCAAAGTAGTGATCCTGGTGTGAAAAGGACTGGGCTGACCTCCTGGGCAAAGTATGTAAGACATAAGAGGGTCATAAAATTGACAGGATTTGTGATTGAGTGGACATGTTGAATTAGGGAAAGGAATGCCTATGGATCCTTGCCTGGATCCTTCCTACTATACCTAAAAAAATGAATTATATTAACCCTCCAACTATAGACCTTTATCAGATAATGATCTTAATTCTTGGCCTTTATTACCAATTTAGGGCCCTTTCAAAGCATCAATCTTATTCTTTTTAAATAGTAAAAACCTCAATTCTGATGCACTTAATGCAGATGGATTTTATCTTAGATATTCAGAAATTCAAAGGGAGAACAATTAAGGTTAATGGATTTAACCTCTCCATTATATCATCAGATAGGTGGCATCTTTCCATACTTCCCTTCCTCTAGAAGCATCAACTTCATCCTAAGTCTGGTTTTGTAGGTGTTTATAAGATACTTTCCTTGAAGTGGGGTCAACAACATTGTCATTCCACCAAGAGAAAGAGCCTAGGTTCTCTTTTCCAGAAAATACGGCAGATTGTGCTTTGCATCTCATAGGCCCAAATGAGCAATGGTCCCACCCATCCCTGAACACAATCTCTAGCACTTGTATGGAAATGCTATGTTTGCCTTAAACTATTCAACCAGGGTGGAATGTCCTATGCCCAGAGGTATCATACTACTTGGACAGCCATCACTCTCTCTTGAGATTTGAGGTCTATCAAGCTTGGAAGTGAAGGATTCCCCATACCTTCTTCTTCTCAACCTACATTTCTCTGGGTCCATTTATGTCTTACTCTTTCTTGGATAAAAATCTCAACTTGGTCTTATTCCCTATCCTCATGGCTTTCATATTAACAAAGGCTCTCATCTCTTGACCTGATGATTTTTATAGCTCCCTCACTGGTATACTATCCTCAGACTCACCCCTCTGCACATCTCCCACTTCTATCCCTATTATATTCAGTCAGTGAATGTTCCATAGCTGTCAGATTTTGTTTATTTTTTAAATTAAATTATTTTTTTTAATTTAAATCCAAGTTAGTTAACATATAGTGTAACAATAATTTCAGGAATAGAATTTAGTGATTCACCACTTCCATATAACACCAAGTGCTCATCCCAACAAGTGTCCTCCTTAATGCTCCTCACCCCTTTAGCCCTTTCTCCCACCCAGCACCCTGCCAGGAACCCTCAGTTTGTTCTCTGTATTTAAGAGTCTTTGATGGTTTGTCTCCCTACTTTTATATTATTTTTGGTTCCCTTACCTTAGATTCATGTTTTGTATCTTAAATTCCACATATGAATGAAATCATGTGATATTTGTCTTCCTCTGATTTATTTCACTTAGGATAACAGTCTAGTTTGAGCCACATTGTTGAAAACGGCGAGACTCCATTCTTTTTGATTGCTGAGTAATATTACATTGTATATATTTACCACATCTTCTTTATCCATTCATCAGTCGATAAGACATTTGAGCTCTTTCCCTACTTTGGCTATTGTTGATAGTGCTTCTATAAACATCAGAGTGCATGTGCCCCTTCACATCAGCACTCCTGTATCCTTTGAATAAACACTTAGCAGTGCAATTGCTGGGTCACAGGATTTTTTTTGAGAAATCTCAAAATTTGCGGAGGGGGACCTCAAATTTTTTTGAGGAAACTACATACTGTCTTCCAGAGTGGCTGCACCACTTTGCATTCCCACCAGCAGTGCAAAGGGTTCCTCTTTCTCTGCATCCTCACCAACATCTGTTGTCGTCTGAGTTAATTTTAGCCATTCTGACAGGTGTGAGGTAGCATCTCATTGTGGTTTTGATTTGTATGTCCCTGGTGATGAGTGAGGTTGAGATTTTTTTCATATCTGTGAGCCATCTAGATGTCTTCTTTGGAAAAGTGTCTGTTCATGTCTTCTGCCCATTTCTTCACTGGATTATTTGTTGTTTTGTGTGTTGAGTTAGAGAAGTTCTTTATACATTTTGGATGTTAATCCTGTATCTGATATGTCATTTGCAAATATCTTCTCCCATTCCATCGATCGACTTTTAGTTTTGCTGATTGTTTTCTTCACTGTGCAGAAGCTTTTCATCTTAATGAGGTCCAAATAGTTCATTTTTGCTTTTGTTTCCCTTGCCTCTGGAAACATGTAAAGTAAGAAGTTGCTGCGTCCAAGGTCAAAGAGTTTTGACCTTTGACCTTTGTTCTCTTCTCTAGGATTTTGATGGCTTCCTGTCTTACATTTAGGTCTTTCATCCATTTGGAGTTTATTTTTGTGTGTGGTGTAAGTAAGTGGCCCAGGTTCATTCTTCTGCATGTCACTATCCAGTTTTCCCAATACTATTTGCTAAAAAGACTGTCTTTTTTCCATTGAACATTCTTTCCCACTTTGTCAAAGATAAGTTGGCCATATGTTTATGGGTCCATTTCTGGGTTCTCTATTCTGTTCCATTGATCTATGTGTCTGTTCTTGTGCCAGCACCATACTGTCTTGATGATTACAGCTTTGTGATACAGCTTGAAGTCCGGGATTGTGAGGCCCCCTGCTTTGGTTTTCTTTTTCAGGATTGCTTTGGCTATTTGGGGCCTTTTATAGTTCCATACAAATTTCAGGATTGTTTGTTCTAGCTCTGTGAGGAATGCTGGTGTTATTTTGATAGGGATTGCATTGAACGTGTAGATTGCTTTGAGTAGTATAGACATTTTAACAATATTTGTTCTTCCAATCCAGGTGCATGAACTTTGCTGAATTCATGGATCAGTTTTAGTAGTTTTTGGTGGAGTATTTTGGATTTTCCATATAGAGTATCATGTCATCTGCAAAGAGTGAAAGTTTGACTTCCTCCTTGCCCATTTGGTGCCTTTTATTTCTTTGTATTGTCTGACTGCTGAGGCTAGGACTTCTAACACTATGTTGAATAATAGTGGTGAGGGTGGACATTCCTGTCGTGTTCCTGACCTTAAGGGGGAAAGCCATCAGTTTTTCCCTATTGAGGATGATATTAGCAGTGGGTCTTTCTTACATGGCCTTTATGATCATGAGATATGATCCTTCCATCCCTATGTTGTTGAGCGTTTTTATCAAGAAAGGATGCTGTATTTTGTCCAATGCTCTCTCTGCATCTACTGAGAGAATTATGCGGTTCTTATACTTTCTTTTTATTAATGTGATATATCCACATTGATTGATTTGTGGATATTGAACCAGCCCTGCAGCCCAGGAATAAATCCCACTTGATCATGGTGAATAATTCTTTTAATGTATCTTGGACCTGGTTTGCCAGTATCTTGTTGAGAATTTTTGCATCCATGTTCATCAGGGAAATTTGTCTGTAGCCCTCCTTTTTTGGTGGAGTCTTTGTCTGGTTTTGGAATCAAAGTAATGCTGGTCTCATAGGATGAGTTTGGATGTTTTCCTTCCATTTCTATATTTTGGAACAGCTTCAAAATAATAGGTGTTAACTCTTCTTTAAATGTTTGGTAGAATTCTCCTGGAGAGCCAACTGACACTAGACTCTTATTTGTTGGGAGACTGCATAGCTGCCAGATGTTAATCACAGGACCCCCCAAACCAGGCTAAGACCATTTTGTATCAGTCATATATATAATTGAGCCACTAATCCTCTAATAGATTCCTATTAAGTTTCCTCTGGGCACATGGTTTATGCAACTGAAGTCTGTATTATAGCTGGAAGTGAGCATGAGACTAAGTTGAAGCCAATGGAAAACAAGTATTTTTTTTCAATATTTAGTTCATTTTATTGAAAAGAAGCCATCACACCCTACAGGATACAATAGCAGCAACCTTGAAAGCCTACTCCTTTATAATCCTGTTATATCTTAAACTTATAATGAATGCTGTATTTTAAGTGGCTTATATTGAAATTAACAATTACTTGTATAACTTTGCATTACTTTATTCTAGGCAAAGGCTTTGCCTTTTTTTTTTCTTTGTATTCCAAGCACTTATTGTAGCACCTTGCATATAAAAGGACTCAAAGAATATTTGCTGAATGTGAGAATTACATATTGAGTGCTATAAGTCATACTGAGTCTAAGTGCTTTCAACATTTTCATTTAATGTTTTTGCACTTTATACTTCTCTTTTCAGATGATAACTCAGTAAGAACAAGGACCAGAACTTCTTATTCTGTGGCTGGTTTTGCTAAGCATAAATGTTTCAGTAAATACCTCTGGAATCACTTAAATCAGAATTAGAGAATTTGGAATCAGAATACCAATGTTGTAAGGAATCTTAGAAACATCTAAATCAATGTTCCCATTTAAGAAAGAGGAAAGTTATGCTTGGAGGTGCACACTAACTAGTCTAACATGACATAACTGGATGTGACAGATCTGGAAAATATAACTTAATCTTCTAGCTCCAAGTGCAGTGTTAAATGGCCCTTTATGAGGTGTGATTTCTACTGGTTCATAAATTAGTACTCCTGAGCTCATGATTTGGCTGTATCATTTTTCTAGGCTTTATGGGGAATTAAAAAAAAGATACTACTGGCCCCAAGTTTCTCTTGATCTGTTTTCCAGAACAGAACCATAGAAGAAAATCAGTAGAACTGAGAAAAAGAAACAAAAGCTTAACAAAACAAACAAAACCCCCATAACAACTTGCATCTCTTATCACTAAGATTAGAGCACATTTTAGTCATTAATTAGATGAATTCACAAATGAGTAAATGTGATACATCTTCCCAGAGACCTTCCTGCCAATGTGGGGATATAAATATGAATGCTGGCTCCCCCATGGAAAAGTGCCAGAAGAATCTTCTGTATGTTTCTTAAAAACAAAAACAAAAACCTCCACAGAAGAAAGAGGCCTCTATTTTTTTTTTTTTTTTTTTTTTTTTTTTTTTTTTGCATTCTACTCCACTTAGTCCAGATTCAGCGTTAGGATTTCAAACACAGACAATGAAGAGCTTTCTGCATTTCTAGCTCTATATCTGTGGCCACCACCCTGTCTTTTGCTGTGTCACATGCTATTAGAAGCCTTTCAGTTGTGTTTGGAAAGCATTTGTTGAGCATCTACTAGGTACTAAAGACAGTAATAGGTACTCCAGTGAGAAAAAAGTTGATTAAAATGGGGTCCCACCTATCAATGAGGTGATGCTTGGATAGGGACTCACATAGAAGGCTGGTCATTCCCCTACACTGTATACACAGTTCTAGGAAACCATAGAGAAGTCACTGTAGTGGCAAATACACTCCTGGACGCTATAATAATTGCTTATATCAATAAATTTGCTATCTGATAAGATGGAAAAGCAGTAGGCATGGTAAACACTGAGAGGAGAATGGGCCAGGGATGTGAGAGGTCTGAAAATTGAATTTCATGGGGTATGGCTGGAGTAGCCGTTGAGACTGTAGAGTGTCCGTGGGATTGTGGAGGAACTGTAGAGCTCTGGAGTAATTCTGGGGTGTGGGAGTAACTGTGGGATTCTGGGGTCACTGTGGGCTTTCAAACTGTAGGATAAAGGAATGAGCACCTTGGGAGGAACTCATTTGTTTTTCATGTGAAAAATATTTTTCAGATGAGGAAGGGTTTAAACTTAATTTCTATAATTGTTTTAGAAAGTCAAAACAAGGATTCATTGATCTGAGAAGAAAACTCTCATTCACCCTAAGGTAAAAGCCAGCATTCTCAATAGTGGTGTACTTTCTCAGGGAGGTACTGCTCTCAGCCACTAAGTGCTCAGGTGGTCAGTATGCCACCAATGGGTCACAGAGGGACCAATGCATTGATTCTCTCAATTCCTGAGCAGAAAGGCAGGGTCTGGATGGACCAAGTCTCTGGCCAGTTGGTTATAACCAAGAGCTGTTTTTGATTTTACCTCAGGGTCCACACTGACATGTTTATTTTGTGTTCTATGATGTGAAACACCGTGCAAAGCACTGCTGTGGAACGTATTGCTTGACATACGTTGATATAAACGATCTCCAAAATCTAGATTATTTTAAGACTCTATGTGAAGAGTGAAGGGAAAGAGGAAGCTCAGAACCCATTTATTGAGCTAATCTTTGTCTCATTTGTAGCCTCACTTATTCCTCACCACAGTTCCACAGTTCCACAGTCACATTACTTCTCTCTAATCTATTTGGAGAGGTACAGCTGCTGCACACACAGCAACTGGGGAAGCAATCAGTTAAGAAAATGTGAAATGGCATGGGGCCGGTTAAGTGCAGGAGGAGAACAGAGAAGACAGCTGTGTTGGGTGCCCTGTGAGAAGGAGGCTTTCCCTTGGAAGTACTGAGCCTTCCAAGAACAGTTCCAGCTGAGTGGGGGTGATCTGGTGAGGCTGGGCCAGGGGTAGGGGAAGAAGGCCATTTTGGGAAAAGGAAAGACATGACAGACTTGAACTCTGGGGACATGAGAGCCAGCAGGAGATGAAGCCACCAGAATGACTAGTAGAAAGTCTGGCAAACAAAGTTGGCCAGGGAGGAGAGATTCAGATTTAAAAGCTCTTGAGTTCCAAGAGGAACAATGTGGGTCTTAAGCCCCTGGCATTGAGAAACATCAGTGATAATAATATCACAGAAAGCCAGACTATGAAAGGAGTGGATAAACACCATCCATGGGATTTCAGATGAAAGTCTATTGCTGTAGTCTCTGAGGAATACTACACTCAGCTATGATTTTCATTTTCTGAAGTAAATAAAGGTCCTTGGATCTCCGCTGGAGTCTTCCATACAGATGTCTCACTTTGACCTAATTTGATAAATATTTATTGAGAATTGTATCAGGCTCTCTTCTAGACACTGGCACTACAAAGATGAAAAGGACGTTTTTCGTGTTTTTCGTGTTCTTGATGAACTCACAATCTGGAGGTATATAGGGTAGCATCTGACCTCCATACCAGCAAGACTTCCAGTGAGGCAAGATAAATCTCATTACCCCTTGGATAACAAGGTCTCTTTGGATTTGGGGGCCTTGACTCAGGTCGGCACCTAGAGAATCCTCTATGTTACTAATCTGCCCTTACTTCCCTTATCATCAGACTTTCCTTTCTCTGAGATCAAGGCTTTGAAGAGCCCACTGGATGTCCAGATGCCCATTTATAGAAACATAGTGTATGAGACATAGTAGGTGCCTCCAAAGTGTTTATCTGAATTTAATGCCCATTATGTTATAATATGTTATCTCTCCCCTGAGGGGAGTGTTGCATGTTAACAAGGAACTTCTGTTTTAACCACAGGAACAAAATGACCATGGTGAAAATGTCTGCTACTCTGTGAGATTACAGGGGGAAATAATTTTGAAAAAAATAAAACACCTTTAAATATTTATGAAATCGTATCACCGAATTACCTAGAAATAGGGGGGAATGGGGAGGATGAGGACTTTGCTTTTTATCAACCACATGGGCAAGAAGTTGATCACGCTTCATCCTTACAATAACTGTGAAGTATGGCTTCTTGTTTCTATTATCCAGATGTGAAAACCACATTCGCGTAACTTGCAGAAGCTCCAATCGCCAGGAGGTGTCAGAGCCAGGATTCAAACTAAAATCTGCCCAATGCTGAAATTTGTGCTTTTCTCTCTGCCCCCTGAACACCCTCGGCCTGATGCAGGGCTCGAACTCATGAACCCTGAGATCATGATCTGAGCCGAGATCGAGAGTCGAG
The DNA here is from genome assembly GCF_007474595.2 of Lynx canadensis. Taxonomy (NCBI): domain Eukaryota; kingdom Metazoa; phylum Chordata; class Mammalia; order Carnivora; family Felidae; genus Lynx; species Lynx canadensis. Next base: position 113,979,896 of record NC_044310.1, read on the forward strand.
CGCTTAACCGACTGAGCCACCCAGGCGTCCCCTGACAGGACTTTTTGGTAACCCCGCTTCTCAGATGTAAGAATAGGCTTGCCTGTGGATTACAGGAAGGGTTTCCCACGAGCAACTGAATAATCTCATAGGTCTCCCAATCTGTCTTCCCCTGGGAAGCTGCCACCTCCAGCTGCCTCCCAAATTCATGTGATCCAGGGAGGCCTTTACAGCAAAACAAACTCATGCGTGCTTTCCTTATTGAGAATTCCTGAGCCTGATTAATCATGACAGATGTCTTCATAGTGGAGGGATTTCTGGTACCAGCATCTCTTAGCCTGTAATTCTGCCCTGCGCTTAAGTTCAGGAAAGGTAAAGGGGCCACCCTACTCACAGTAAAACAAAGTTCTTCTTAAGCTACACATATGTGTTGAGGCTTTAGAGGTTATGGCCCTCAGTCACCTACGGAAAGAGTTTCTTACAAGTCACTTACTATTAGAATCAGAAAAGATCTGAAGCACCTTCATTTTTAACCTCATTATTTTAAGGAAACCATGTTTGTGAGAAGGAGGATTATTTTTCAAGCATAATGTTGCTTCCCTTATGTAATGCTATTCCTGCTTTTTTTTTTTTGTTTGCATTCATCGGATATTTTTATTACTGAGCACACCCTGTGTTGGCGTTCACAGGCTCTTGTCCTTGACGAACTTTCATCTTGTCACATATAGATTGAATAATTTGACAATGACGTCAGACAGAAGATAATCAAGACTGACAAAGAAATGCCAGAGACAGGCGCATAGGGGCTTCTCAACTCCTTCTTAATGGATCTGTGTAAAACAAATCTGCCTCCTACCATGATAGAAAACAGAAAAAGAAAGGAAATGGATTTATTGAGTGCCTGATATACGCCAGGTATCACAGTAAAGCAGTCCAGTTTATTTTTGCCACTACCTACCACATTCTTACAAATTTCATATCAATATCTCCATGTTATAGAAGGAAAATCTGAATCTCATGTTAATAGCTAACAGGACCAGGACCCCAACTTAGTCTAATTTGAAAGGCTCTGCTCATTTAAGTGCAGCACAGCTTCCCTTTGGGGAGAAAAATCAAAAGCATAATTTTCTGAGAACATCCATATGATTAGACGCTTTCCATTATTTTATTTATTGCTCACAGGAATGTGATGTATATACATCATTTTAATAAACAGTGAATTCATTTTATAGTTATGACTTTAAAACACAAACAAACAAATCTAATGAGTCCATTAGTTTTTGAAAATGTTAATAACACCGCTAAGGGCAACTTTTACTGCTTAAGGTAAGAGTATAGAATAAATATAATAAATAAAAAATGCATCAGTACTATTGAAAATACATTTTATTTCCATGACTTATCACATAAACAACACATTAGTAACCAAAGTTTCAATAACACTGTTGGCAATAATATTGCTTGTTGATAATAATTTTACTTCTATAACTTAAAAACAAATGCCTGTGAAATAAGAAATAATTCCATCACCAGGTGGGACAATAAATTACTTTTCAGAATGCTAGGGGACTAGGCACAAGGCCAATTAAATATCCCTGGCAGATTGGATCAGCAGGAAGCAGCTTGCAAAAGCACTTGCTTAGAAGTAGCAGGACTGGACAGGAGGATGAAAACCTTCCACACAAGGTTACTACTTGAATTTCAGAATGTCACTGATAGATAAGATTTAGCCCATAGGACTGCTAGAGACAGCCAGTAGACACAGTGATTTAAAGAGACAGAATTTTCCAATTAACAAATAATATTTTAGGACCTAATACAGGTCCTGGAGCTTTTTTAAGGGCTAGGAAGTTTCTGGCTGGTGAGAAAAACAGGCAAATAAATAATGACAGTGAGATATGTCCAAAAATATCCTTGACTTTGGGGTAGCACAAGAAGGAAAGGGATTGTGACCTAATGATGCCTTGGATTATGGGAGCATGGAAGATGGACCTCTATCTCGGATTGAATAGGTGGTGAGCAGAGAGTTTCTGGGAAGCCCTGCTAGGGTGGAGATGATTGATGTGAGCTCATCTTAGAAGGATGAACAAGTATGGAAGGTGAGCCTGGAGTGGCAGGACTGTGACCTCATGCAAAGTCAGAGTGGTATGTAGGATCAGACCGTGTGATGAACATGCAAGTGATACGGCCAGGAGGTTGACAGTGAGGGTGGAGAGGTGGTCAGAAGCTAGATTATCCAAAGTCTTGCATAACATTCTGTGGAATTTGGTCTTTATTCTGGAGTTGTTTCCAAATTTTACTCTGCATCAATATCACCATAAATATCAGGAAATACTGATTCAGAGAGGCTGAGTTGAAGTCTAGAAATTAGCATTATAAACAATCTCTCCAGACTGTATTACTTCTGGTACGTCGAACATCACAATCCTCTGTGGAGCAGGAACTACTGAAAAATTTTTAATTGGGAGAACTGGCCATGTTTATCCACTTAAAGTTCCATTCTGGTAAAGTAAATTGCAGACTGGTTTGGACACTCAAAACACATGAGGCAAACAGGCGGCAGAGTGACTCCTTGGTAGGTTATTGCCTTAATCCAGGTGAGAAGTGCTACATGCACTCGTTAATTTATGTAGGGGACAAGGAAAAGCAATGATTCAAGGATGACTCCTGAAAACTGGAGCTATTATGCAGTGATGGAAGACAGGACAGTGTGTGAGCTTGATTAGGGAAAGAGATGAGCTCAGAGTGGGCATTCTTTGCCTGTGCTCCTTCCAGATTGTGATGTCAGTTCATGTAACCGAGTTCAGGAGATCAGCATTGGACATGAGCATCTAGTAACTGTCACGCTGTTAGTGCTAGCTACCGTGAGGGTCTGGATGAGTTAAGAACACAAAACAATCAAGGAAAACAAAGGTATCCACAGACTTTTGGAGAAGGTGGTGCTTGATAGAAGACAGAAAACTGGGGGAGTGGGGTGGGGGATATGGAAGGAATAACCAGAAAAAGAAAGGAAAATTAGGAAAGAAGTATCACTGAAGACAAAAGTAAAGTGCATTCCAAGAGACAGACTTTCTGTAGTGTGAAAATTCTCATGGGTTGTCAGATTCATAGAGACTCAAAGTGTCCAAGAGCCTTTATGTTCTACTTGATGATGTTATCATCTTTTTTCTCACCAAGACTACATAGCAGGAGGCTCACTTCAGTTTTATGGACGATGCTGAGCCACAAAAGAGACTTGATAAATTGCCCATGTTCGTATGGCCCGTGAGAGGAGGAGATTGACTTCAGCCTCAATCCCTGCTCTGTCCGGAAGCCTGCAGCCCATCCTTGATCACATGCTGCCTTCCTAGAAGCTTGAGTGAAAGAAATTTCAGAAAACTCATGCCCAGTAAGTGGAAGGGTGGATAACAGGGGATAGACAAGAGGCACTGCATGTCAGTGATTGTTTTTAAAACTTCATGTCTGAAAACAAAAGAAAAGTAACATGAGACGAAGGATGTAAAATTGAGAAATAAAGAAAGAAAAAAAAGATGTTTCCATTCAGAAGGGAAGGAACCAGGAGACAGGAAGGAGATGAAGTTGGAGGAGAGACACAGAAGTGTTTTATTTTTACAGTCACGGGGGAGTGGAATTCAGAGCCATGATTGTAGACATTTGAGTGGTGAAAGAGAAGGAATCAATGATACAAATACGTGTGTTGTTAGATGGGAAGGGAGGAAGAGTTCAAGAAGGTCTCCCCAGGGAGACACAAATTGTATGTCCACTTTCTCACTGACTTAGGAGACATTTGCTGAAAATAATGAGACCTGATGATAAAATAGGAGCTGGAATAAAATGAAATGAATATGCAAATAATCTTTTAGAGGACATAGAGTAGGGGGTTAGCAAGGACATGTAGAAACATGGCCAAGCAGTTTAAATGGTCCAGCTCAGAATGGGGTCAAAGAATCTGGAATGCTCTCACTTTCCATGCTCAGGTAACTCTCAGAAGCTTCTGGCGAAACCTGATGTCTACTTTAGACAACCTCTGTGTTCCACCAGAAGGATCACACACCACTGGTTATGAATAGCTGTATGAGGACACTCTAGGGAGGATTCATGAAAAGATGAGGCCTGAGGTAAACTGTGAAAGTTGAACAGAATGTGGACTGGTGGAGGGGAGGGAGAAAAAACAATACAAGAGGAAGGAGCGACCACAAAATGTGGAAAAGCATTATCTAAAGGCTACGAATTAACACGGAAGTGTTGAAGGAAATGAGGAGGAGGAGAGGGACACTGTTGGGGATGTTAAGAAAGAGTCAGATGATTCTTAGTTTCTGAAAAGATCTCCAGTCTAGCTAAAGATGCTGGACTTCATCCTTTGTCAAGTGTTTCCAAAGCAGAAGATCACCATTGGCTTCACTAAGTGTCCTGCTTTAGGCTTAAAGGTGTTCATATTCAGCTGTATCTCACGATGTCATGGAAAGGAGAAAAAAAAATTCTCTGGCTCCTTGTCTGAGTTGGAAAGAGACTTTACATACACTATATCCATTCTTCACATAGGTAGTGATTATGTCCATTTGGGCCAACATCACAAAGGTATGAAGGACAGCCTTCCAAGTCCATGCTCCCACCCAATATTTGGTTCCAGTCTATAAACTCTCTTAGGTACATAATTAGTGGGAAAGCATCAATCAATAGTCACTTCCTAAGGAGAGCCCTTTTGCATACAAGAAGAACTACTCTTTGTCCTAATGGCAGAAATGATTTCTGAAAATAAAAAAAAAATAAGTTCTGGGACAGTTGTAGGAAGAAAAATAGAAATGTCAAGTGCTCCTTTCACCTAGATGAGGGAAAGCAACTTGATCAATGAACCAAAAGAAAGAAAGGGATTTGGTGAAGTATGTTATGTAGTCTCCATAGCCCTCAGAGCTATAAGGAATAGTCAGGGACCACCAAGATGCCTGGGCCTGGGATCTACTGCAATAATTCTGGGATTCGAGCAGCAATAAAATTCCAAGGCATTTAACTTCGTTTTGTACATCCTTCCCTCCTTGGGCTTTCTATCCTCCTCTTCTTCTTCTTCTTTTATAATTTTAATTCCAGCATAGGTAACATACAGTGTTATATTAGTTTCAGGTTTACAATACAGTGATTTGACAATTTCATACATTATTCAAGTGCTCGTCACAAGTGTACTCCACCAATTTCACCCATCCCGCTACCCACCTCCCCTCTGGAAACCACCACTTTGTTCTCTATACTTAAGAGTCTGGTTTTTGGTTTGACTCTTTTTGTCTTCCTTTGTTTTGTCTCTTAAATTCCACATATAAGTGAAATCATGTGGTATTTGTCTTTCTCTGACTTATTTAACTCAGCATTATACTCTCTAGATCCATCCATGCTGTTGCAGATGACAAGATCTCATTCTTTTTTATGGCTGAGTAATATTCCATTATATATATATATATATATATATATATATATATATACACACACACACACACACACACACACACACACACACACATATACATACACATATACATATATACACACACACACATACATACATATATATATATAAATGTGTGTGTGTATATATATATATACACACATATACATATATGTAGGAATGATACATACCACATCCCACATCTTCATATCCATTTACCTATGAATAGACATTTGGTTTGTTTCCATAATTTGACTATTGTAAATACTGCTGAAGTAAACATTGGGGTGCATATATCCTTTTGAATTAATGTTTTTGTATTCTTTGCCCCTTCTTTTTTTAGGAGTCTTGCTTCCAGCATCTTCCAGCCAGGCTATTGGAGGTGGGATGGTGCCACTGCCAGCTGTTGTAACTGGAAAAGTCACTGCGACCCTTGTTCTGTTTGAGGCATGATCTAGTTTCCCTTGTCTTGGTGTCTGCAGAACAGGGTCTGAGGAGACCAAGGACCCTACTGCACCAACTATAATGTTTCTACCACATCAACTATGATTTCTTTAATATTTTTTAACCTTGCTTAATATTTCTACCCCATGGCATTACTGGAAAAACCAAAAGCCTTTCTCACTTTCCAAATGCCCATATCCCTTCTCCCCCCCAGATATGTAGCTTAAGAAGAAAACTAACCCAAGCATCCAGACAAAAAGCCAGCAGCACAGTTTCATGGGAGATGGATGGCAAAGGGTACGTGTTTCTTTTTTATGTACAAATGGAGGAATTTTACTAGCCATCTTGCCTCTTTAGTGGTCCTCTAAGCTAGGTGAAACATCTGTAGCTGTATTTGTACCCGTGACCCCTGTCTCATCGATACCACTCTCTGATGCCAAGATGAAGCCATTTTCTTCCCGCAAGCCATTTGGCATCATTTCTTGCCTTCATCTCGTTTCATCCCTGTTCCTCAGCGTGAGTGCCACAGTTTGGAAAACCTCAGATTCTCCAACATCTTCATTAGGGAAAGGCTAGGAAATACTTCCTAAGATTAGATGTTTGTTATAATTTCTAGGGAAAGGTTTAAGAAGAATAAAGGCATGTTAGGATGGGCCTTCTAGAGTTTATTCCTCCTAAACTTGTTTCTGGGAATACATTAGACTGTAAGAAATTACATAGCACAGTAACATAAAGCAAGCTTTTAAACAGAATATAAATAAATCATTGCCTATAATCATAATGGCTACCACTTCTTATGCCTGATACTGTACCAGGTGTTTATGTAAATCATGCCACTTAATTCTCAAAATAATCCTATGACATAGCTTATCACTGTGGTTTTTCTATTGAGGAAATACAGATTCAGAAAGGCCAACAGTCTGCTGAGTTTGAAAGTAGCAAGGCCAAAATTCCAGTCAAAACCGGGTGCCCTGTCCAGTATTCTAAACCAAGCCTAACATCTCTCATGCTCTTTGCTACTGCAAAGTGGAGACCTTTGTCCTGGTGGCTGATGGTGCTCAATTAACTGGACTTAAAAATGTAGTTATATCAAAGGGGGACCAGGGCAAAGAAACAGAAGGGATGCATACAGAGATTGCCTTGATTATATATTTAACTGATGGGTGAATCTGATGATCTTTGGTTCTGTTTTGCCTCAGCCAAATCTGTGCTATAAATTTTGGTTTTTGACTGATCAGTATGCAGGTCTATCATGACAGGTACCTCAGTTATGGTCACTTCTCAAACATTTATTGGGCATTTGTCTATGAATAAGAAATGAGGACAAACAGATGGTTGCAGAATAATGTGGTCGGTTCAGCGGTCAAGGTATGCAGAGAAAAGTGGGGACCCACAGAGCAGGGACATCTAGCTCAGAATGAGGGAGGGGCAGTCAAGGGAAGACATTCTGGAGGACATCTGAAGTTATTCTTAAAGGATAACTAGAAGTCAGTCAGATAAGGAGGGGTCCATGCTAGGCTACAAGTGGAAAAAGCATGCACAAAAAGAAGGCACAAAGGAATGCAGGAGTGAGGTGGGGGCAGGGAACTGCCAAGAGTTCAGAACAATTAGAACACTGAATGCAAGGCTAGTGCAGAGCTAGGGAGGAAAGCTGAGTTCGGAGAGGTCAGCCAGGACCAGGCGTCTGGGTGTTGAAGCTGCAGGAAGGGGAGTGACATGAACCGACATGCATTCAGATCATTTGAATTCAAGTGGAAGAGGCAGTGAAAGAGGTAGGAGTTGGAAGCTCACACCACTGGCCTGGTGATCTCTACCAGGAAGCAAAGGGATTATTCATAATCACTGAATGGAAACTTTGGTTTCCACAGTGCAGAGCCTGACCTGGGGCTCGAACTCATGAACTGTGAGATCATAACCTGAGCTGAAACCAAGAGTCAGACACTTAACTGACTGAGCCACCCAGGCACCCCTAATTCCTTCATTTCTTGTGCCTGGTGACTGCCCACTCTGTATTTCCCTGCTTCTGTCCTTGATATCTGCGTACGCATGGTTACTTCGTTGGGTCAAGTTTTTGTTTTGTTTTGTTTTTTATTACTTGCAAATGAAAATTGGTTTCTGTAGATATTGGCAGGATGTAAATGCTTCAAACAGAGTAACTCAGTGATTTCCACTTTTAATCACATTAAGGACAACACCTCTGTCTTGCAGTTTGTGCTACTCCAAGTGTGATCTGTGGGCCAACATGTAGACCACGGCAGGCCTGGGGACCCTCTGCCACCAGTGCAGGATGGGATTAGTGCAGAACTTCACCGTGAGTATTTAGACACCTATTTAGCAAACTGGCTGCATAGTTTTATCCATGTGGAATCTAACTATAAAACTTTGGCTTGTCTCTTTTATATATTTGGTATTTTCTTCATTCTACTTTTCTATAATCCATTTTGTTGTGTTTTTACAAAAGGATTCATCTGTGATGGATGGGGCCAGAGGGAGGGATGGGGAAGGAACTGGTCCTTCATCACAGATAGTCTAGGAAACCTTGTTCCACCTCCTGTTGCAAAATGAATGCCATAAGAAAATAAAATAAAGTAAAACTGTCCAAGAGTTTCTGAGTGACTACTATGTGTCAGGCAGGTAAATTGGATGTCTCACTTGACCTTTCCCAAGGCTCTGTGAGATGGACATTATTACATACATTTTGAAAAAGAAAAAAAAAAACTGGAGCTGGCAGCATTTATGTAGATTATGTGGGTTGGAAATCAACCTCAAATCTATATGATCCCCCAATCAATACTCTTTTAAATACCCCCTGCTTCCCTGTTTGAAAGCATATAATTTATTGATAAAATTAGGCTTAGCTTCTTTAAGAAACAGAAAGGTCATTAAGATCAGGACCCATACGATATGCCATGATATAGTGATGTATACAAAATATATATTTGATCATTTAGATAAATTTGGTTTTTATCCATGGTCCTTGAAAACATTTCAGAGCCATGAAGGTGAAATGTATGCTTTATTAGTAGTGAAGGTGACTTCTGGACCCCACCCAGGGGCAGGGGCTGGTTGCCAGGAGGATCAACCATGTGGTTAGAGGGATGGAACTTTTGGTCCTAATTCTCCAACCTCGAAGGAAGGGAGAGGGGCTGGAAGTTGAATCAGCCAATGGCCAGTGACACTCAACCATGACTCTACAAGGACACCTCCATAAAAACTCAGGAGGATTGGGCTTGGATAGCTTCCAGTTGGGTGAACACATGGATATTGTGGAGAGTAGTATGCCTGCACAAAGTATGGGAGCTCCATGCCCTTTCCCCATACCTCACCCCATGTATCTCTTCATGTGACTGTTGATTCAAATCCTTTAATAAACTGGTAAACCTAAGTATGTGTTTCCCTGAGTTCAGTGAGCCACTCTGGTAAATTAATCAAACTTGAGGAGGAGGCCATTGGAACTGCCAATCTGTAGCTATCAGTCAGAAATATAGGTAACAGTCTGAAGCTTGCAACTGGCCTATGAGGGCCATGGAGGGCAGTCTTGTAGGACTGAACCCTTAAGCTGTGGGATCTGATGCTATCTCCAGGAGGAAGTGTCAGATCTGTGTTGAATTTTTGGATGTCCTGCTGGTGTCTCAGAATTGCTTGGTGTTGTGTGTAGGGACCCTCACCCACCTGTTGGAATGGAGTCTAGGAACCCAAAAAGAATGTCCATGATCTGTATAGCACAGCACTAGAGGCAACAAGATTTTCAGTATATTCTGGGTAACTGGTTATCACCCTAGAGTTGCCCTTGCTGGTAACACACTGCTTTAGACGTAAACGAAATCCAGTATCAAGTACTCTGGAGGAATAAAGTGAAGGATCTTTCAGAAGAAGGCCAAAGCTTCTACTAGGGAGGGGGTTTGCATCCGATCTTTACCCAGTAACAATTAAACTTCCTACCACGTCTTTGGGCCTAATGGGATAATGGGACGTTTCGTTTTTATCTACAAGGACTGTGTTTGTGCACATGTTCGTTTTGAGAAGAGGGAAGATGGAAAGAAAACTAGGTTTTATAATTGTTAAGGCCTCGAACTCTTGGAGATGTACACATAGACTATAATGTCACCTGGAAACACTTGGTCACATGTCGTTATATCAGTCCCTATCCCACCTCAGCGATCTGTAATGTTAGATTAACTGAACATTTGTGCACACTTCTCTTTCAGGCTTTGACCATGGACATTTAACATGCTGCATCCAGGAGAACTTCCCACATCCCTAAGATTAAGCACTGTTGATTTTCTCCTGGTGCCTATCTCATTCAGAAATAACACACTTTGAAGAGAGATTGTGTCTCTGAGTGGGTTCCTCCTATAAATTTTATTTCAGTACTTGCCAGGTCCCGAGAAGAGTGTGCCAAGTGTAACCAAGGCTGCAGACACTTTGAGAGATTGATGTTTCAGAGAAATTGAAATTCATTCAAAAGTAGTCTTCATCAAAGTCCAGAGCTCTGCCTGAAAATCTGAGAGGAACCGGGGCCCCAGCCCCGAACTGCTCAACATTCTCACCCGTGTGTCAAAAGCCCCACATCAGAAGAGAGACGCACAAAGGCAGGGGCAGACAGAAGAAGGCCAAGTGCACTAGGGAGTTTGTCAGGACGGACCCAGAAAACCCAGAAACAGGTTTATTACTGTGGCCTCCAACAAGCTTCCTTTCTACGATCATGCTAACAAAATCTAATGATGTGTTCTTAATAATCACAGTCGTTTTTAATAATATCTAGCAAAGCAAGGTAGTGCAGCCTTATGGTTAAGCCTGCAGACTTTAAGCCAAGAATATCTCTCACTAGGTGAGCACCTACTGAATGTTCAACACCCTACCTCAAGTATAACGTAAAAGGGAGCCCCGTTAACTCGCTCCTTAATCAGAAAGGGTAGATATCATTACCACCTTGCAGAAGCAGCTCAGGGAGATCCCAGACTAGGGAATGTAACAGAGCCCACATTTAAACTCAGATTTGATGCACCCCTAAGCTGGTTATTTTTTAAAAATATTATTATGCTTTATCTAGCAGAAAAGACAGCAGACAATTTTATTCTGGTTTGAAACACACAGCTCTGTACATGGAAAGGTAAATATTACACACCAAACTCTTGACTATTCAGGTTGAGAATAAACACGAGCCATTCTTTGAACATTAGGTTTAAGATTTATACGTGAACTAACACCACCTCTGCTTGTCTCATGAGATGCAAATAAAGCACCCTATCTTCTCGAACCTTTGGCATTGTTTACTCCAAAGAGCAAGAAGAGGAGGGCTTCTTGGTGACAATAAATGTTCTACTATGTTCCTTCTATGTCACTGCAGGACATTCAAAGGAAATGATAAGACAAACCTAGAGGCTCATGGTGGTACCAGAGAAAGGCTTATTATCCGTGCCATTCTTGGGGGCATCTGGGTGGCTCAGTCTGTTAAGCATCCAACTTGGGCTCAGGTCATGATCCTCAGTACCCTTCTCTCTCTGCTTCTCCCTTGTTTGCTCTCTCTCTCTCTCTCTTTCAAAAATACTAAACATTAAAATCAAAAACCACAAATAAACCTTGCCATTTTTTAACTTGTCCCACTAGAAAGTGTGATGAATTCAAAAGTAGGTGCAAATAACTTTACAAATAATTTAAGGAAGCTTACGTCTACCCACCCCCCCCCCAGATGTCCCAGGGACCCCTGTGCCCCGACCTAGCTAACAAACCTCTAAGTAGAGATTAGAAGCAAACAAGAGTATCATGACTTTAATTCTCGGTACCTTAGGAAGAACCAATAAAACTCTTTACTGAGCATAGTAGATGCAGAGAAAAAGGAAAGAGTAATCACTAAATGACATATGAGCGTTGTATCTGGAAGGAACGTGCCCAATAAATATGAGGGGGATGGAGAGGAATTCTCATTTTATTGATAGGGAAAAGGGTGGTTAACAGGGTCTTCCCAAGGTGACATTCCAAGGTAGAGCTAGGATTTGACCCCAGTTTTGTCTGACTTTAAAGCAGGTCTTTACTTACCCAATGTCCAAGTTCAATGGGAATAGATGATCACTACTACAAAGATGGGTAATCAGTGGCTCTAGCTTCTGGGATACGTATGCCAGGAAAACGAGTAACATAGACAGAAGAATGTATAAATGACTCAGAGAAACAAAGAGAAATGAAGGTTTCTGCACAGGCCTGGGGATGGCTGTGATCGAGATCCGTATAGATGTATGTGCGCATGTACTATAGGCAAGGCCAGGGAACAGTATGAAAATAATGAGAGCACCAGAAACAACTCCATGGGCCTCTCTGATCCTCACCTTCATGTGTTTAAGGGGAGCAGAACACGCTACCCCCAAATATGTCTATTTGGCATATGGATGATCTTGAGCTGTGTCTTTAAGAAACAGCAGACACAGGAGAAACTCTGGAAACCTGGTAGAGGTTACCCTCTGGCAAGAGACAATTACATTTAGAAGGAAAATCTCCATTTGTAAGGGTGTCTCCCTCCGTTCCAGGAAGAGGAGAAGGAATAAACCTCTAGAAACTCTTCTCAATGAAGATGGCAAAGACTTAAATCCGCGCAGCCCTCTTACTCCTGTTTACTGTGCTTTTCCTGGCAATCCCCCCTAGTTGGCCTCTCCCATCCCCAATACTTTTTTTTTTTTTGTCTTTAGCTAAACAAAGTATTTAAGGCAAAGGCTTGGGCCATTTCAGGGAGTTACTCAGTTCTCCCGGGTCTCTCCCACGTGTACCTGAGATACAGGTGATATTCAACTTCCAGGGTTGGTTTTTTTTGTTTTTTTTTTTTTCTGAAGTGAATCTGTCTTTTATCGGTGGGGGGGGGGGATTAGCCCCTCTACACCTAGACACGTAGAGGACATATGATCTTGTCTTCCTTACAGTGTCATGAGACCAGAGCAGGCTCTTTCCCACTACTACTCACTGAGTGCTCACAATAGGTGCTTGCTAAATGCACCCCCGGTGCATGGCAAGATTGGCTGCAAAGGGAGAGCAGCCGGCTTGTGGAAGACTTCACAATTCTGCATAAGAGGCTTCTATCTTACACCTCATAGAGTAGAGGCATTGACTGCACTTGAATGTACACGGGACCCAGGGGTTCCAGAGTGATATGATAGGCTTATACAGAATCCAGCTGAGCCATAGACTTTCTACTTGACTGCATTCAGGTACCAGAGGTAGGGACCAACATGCCCCCTAGGGCCGAACTCCAATATAATGATATGCAAGAAGCAGTTTATATGAAGGAATGTTGCACCAGAAAAGGCATGTATAATCAGACAGACCTAGGTCAAAGCCAAGCTCTGTGTGAACCAGTGATAAACCTTGGGCAAGCTTATTCACCTGACCTACCTTCATTTTTTCCTTCGTGAAATGAGGATCATAAAGCCCATCTCTGACGCAAAGATTTGGGGCCCTGGAGCCAGACAGCCTGAGCTGACATTTCCTCTTCCCAGCTACGTGACCTCAGACAAGTGAGTTTACCTCTCTGTGCCTCTGTTTCCTTATCTATAAACTCGCATTCGACATACACTTGGCATACAGGGTTATTATGTAGATGGTGTGCTAACAGATGTAAACGGCAGACTGTTTCTAGTCTCCAAGTGTCGCATAAAGGTTAGTCCTTCCTCGTCCTCTGTGTTCTTAATATTGCTGTCACATAATACCACTCAATTCTTAGGCCCTGGTAGATAACTGAGGAAGGATGATTTGAAGGAGCGGCCCTCCCACGCTTAGTCTTAGGGATTTTGGAGATTTCAGTATCAAAGAAATCTCTTATGTTGGAGATTTTAGAGGGCATTCCAGTATGAACCTAATAAAAATGTGTGCCCAAGGGCTACAGCCCAAACTCACTGTCATTTCCTGGCTTCTGAGGCTCAAGGCACAGATTACTTAGGGGATGTCAAGGCACTCCCTGGGAGCTTTCGCCTATTGTGAAATACCTCTCTTCATTTCCCTCCCTCCAGAAAGTTCCCTTAGCCTTAACAACCCAATTGTCTCCTTTTCTAATATGAAATGTACCTCACCCTGTAACTTGACCTGGTAGGAGTGTGATTAGTTAATTGCTGTGGGCACCTGACATTTGAAGGAAAAAATGGATACCTCAGCCATCTTTCCTCTGAAGCCATGGAAAATGATTAAGGTTCAGTGATTTCTCAGTGGGGGGTAGCTGTTTTCAGGCGGATATTCAGAGACTTGCAAATTCTAGACATTAAGCTGTTCTTGTCTTTCTTTTTCTCTTTTATGAAGGCATGGCAGGGGAGGGGTTGGAAAAGACAAAGGGACAGGCTCTGAATAAGTTTTTTAAATCTCCTTTCTTTGTAATAAAAAATGTTCATCTGTATAAATTCCCACTTGTTTGCCACGTGCATATTTGGCCACTGGCAAAACTGTCAAATCTCAGAGGTTCTCTTTCTTGTCTTTGTCTTCTAGATTTTATATGGCTGTCCTCATTGAGGGGCTCCTCACACACGGGGTAGGTGGGGGGGGCAAGGAGCTCACAACCACCCTGTCAAAAGCTGGGAAAGAATGCTTCACTCATGCACACACAGATAAAATTCACAATCCCTGGCATCTGGAGTAAGACCTTCCCCTCCTCCCCTCCCTGAGGACACGCAGGGTAATGAGGCTCTCAAAATCTTTCTCTCTTCGTCTTTTCTGGGTCACGGACATGTTTTGGAAATCAGGTGAAATATAAGCCCTTTATCCAAGAACACACAGATGCATACACAGACACAGCAGTCCATCCACGATTTCAGGGGAGTCACAGGCACCTCTTCAACACAAAATATAAATCCTGGAGAGTGCTAATGCATGGTCCCGGCTGGACTTTCTGTGAGAAGGTCAGGATGGGTGGGAAGCTGGGGCGAGATATGGGCTTTCTGTCATGTCCTTTCATTCCACTTTCTTCCCCTACACATAAAGCCAGTAGCGGAGGTATGTTTAAAAACTGGTGTTAGAGTTTAAAAGGTGAGTTAAGTTAATGTTATCATTAGCCACACAGTGTCCTTTGATCAGTGGGTGATGAGAAATGAGACACACACAACTATAACATCATTCTGTTGTAACACAATCTAGTAACTGCCTTAAAGGGGAAAAAAGATTTAGAGAAATAATTTTTTTTTGATGTTGATTTATTTTTGAGAGAGAGGAGACAGTGAGCACAGGAGCAGGGGAGGGGCAGAGAGAGGGGAAGACAGAAGATCCTAAGCAGGCTCTGCACTGAGTGCCTATCCTGATGGGGAGCTTGAACCCACAAACCTTGAGCTCATGACCAGGGCCTAAGTTGGACGCTTAACCGACTGAGCCACTCAGGTGCCCTGAGAAAGAAATTTTCAACTGGAGGACAAGCCGAAAGGCTTAACGTATGCCCACAGAAATGGACTCAGAAATTCTTTACCAAGTTTTTTCCTGAGGAGTCCATAAGTCAGAGAAGAATGAGCCTTTAAACCATGACTGGATACACATTTTGAAGCCAGAGACATGTTTGAAATCTTAGGTTTCATTTGAAAATTCCGTGATATTTTATATCTTGCTCCAGAACATTTCTATTTTCTTAAATAACAAAATGACGTGCATTTCTTAACCTTTGAATGAAACTGGTTCTCCAGGAACCAATTAGTGTGTGTGTGTGTGTGTGTGTGTGTGTGTGTGTGTGTGTGCAGTGTGTGTCTTTCCTTATTATCATTGCTTTCTTCTGTGATGGCAATAATGCTAAAGCTACAGTTGAAAAGCTTGGGTTCAGAGATGAGGTCACCCTGAATAATACGTGTCCCCAAACATGCTGTGATCATTTCACAGCATCCATCATCACGACAGTACAGGAGACAGGAACAACCATAGGGCTTTATGAAAAATTTAAACAAGAGTAAAATCACACAGTGGGGGTGCTCCTGAGTAGGGACCAATACAGGTATCTCCATAAAGATGGCTTTGGGAGGGTAGAACCCCAGGCTGGTGGGACTCTGTCTGCCACTATCAAAGTGACCATGGTTTACATTCAGAAGTTGACTGTGTGTCTACACCAAGAGCTAAAATCAGTTCCTAGTTTGGAACTGTACTCCAAAATTTTTTGGGAAACGAATGTGATTTCCTCCAGTCAACTGGAATTATACATTAAAAAGCTGTTAGAATCTCAGCTCCTAGCAAGGGTCTAAAATTCTCTTCTCAGTGGAAAGAATATAGTGCTTGGTAAACATTAACCATATAGGGTTGTGGGGCCAATTAGTGGTGATGCATGTTAATGACAAGCCTGGTATACAGTAGGCAGTCAATAATGATAGCTACTAATACTATAAACAGAGACTATGATTCCTTATGATAAATTGCAACCAGACATATTCTGGATGAAAAGAAACAAAACTGAGGCCGATAAAAGGCAGTATATAATTAAGAGCTTAAAGATGTTTTATATATATATATATATATATATATACACACACACACACACAATGTATATATTGTATATACTATATATATATATATAGTGTGTATATATATAGTGTATATATACACAATATATATATAGTGTATATATATATAGTACCAGCTTTAAGGGTTCAGAGGAAAGTAATAGTAATGAAGACTACAGAAGAGAGGCCCAAGACTGGATCGGGGAAATCTCTGAAGATAGAGGTAAGATGAAAATTTCTAGTTTACTTGGTTTAGGAGAAACCAACAAGAAAAACTTTTGCAAGATATCCTTGAACAGAGTGAAGAGAACCATTTATATCAACAGAGGGCTAATTAAGTTAATGCAGAAAAGACACCAATGGCCTTTACACGACACAGCTATACGGTGCTTTCTAGCTTGATTCATTTTCAACTTAAAGCTTTATGTTGTTGGAAAACCTTTCTGAAACTCCCCTGCAACCCAGGCTTTCCTTATGGTCACCACACTGTGGCTCCCACAGGTCAGTAAGACAAGTCTGGAGGAATGACTGTGTTTTATTCTGGACATTATATTTTATTAATTTTTTAATGTTTATTTATTTATTTTGAGAGAGGGAGCATGAGCAAGGGAGGGGCAGAGAGAGAGAGCAGGAGAGAGAGAATCCCAAGCAGCCTCTGCACTGTCAGCACAGAGCCTGACGTAGGGCTTGAACTCACAAACTGGGAGATCATGACCTGAGCTGAAATCAAGAGTCAACCACTTAACCGACTAAGCTGCCCCGGTGGCCTGTGGACACTATATTTTAAATACAGCGTTGACAAAGTAGAATGTGTACAAAATAGTGGAACGTGATGGTGGGAAGTGCAAGGAGGGGGAACCATGTTGTAGGAAAAATAAAAGAAGACCAAGACAAATGGGGGTGCTACCCTGATGGACTCGCAGAAAAATCATGATGATGAGGGAGGACACATGGCGTGAGGTGCCCCGGTGAGCAGAGCTAAGGTCAGTGGTCTGGTGGTGCATGGGTGCAGGCTTGGGCACAAAGGGAGAAAGGATGCCCTATGAACTTTATTTTTTGTGGAGGAAAGTGAGCTATCTTGTGAAGTCACAGTTCTATGCTTATAAGATGTAGGATAGGGATGCCCAGGGGTCATAGTCCATTGAGTGTCCAGCTCTTAATTTCAGCTCAGGTCATGATCTCACGGTTCATGGGATCCAGCCCTGCATCAGGCTCTGTGCTGACAGCACAGGGACTGCCTGGGATTCTCTCTCTCCCTCTGTCCCTCCCCCACTCATTATCTCTCGCTCTCTCAAAATAAATAAATAAACTTAAAAAAAAATAGGATGGAGCTGCCAACTCTCTGGAATGCTTTTAGGGAATGTGGAGATCTACATGGGCTATACACGTTACGGCTTCATCACGGAACTTCAAAGGTCTCTTTGCCAATTCTGCACTTTCTGGCTTTTATAACCTGTCTTTTTCAAAAAGCAGAAATCCAGTAGAGGCCAAGGCCAATCATCCCATTTCCATTGAGAAGACAAATTAAACACTGTATTTCTGCTTTAACCGCTTTTAAAAATTGAAGATTGGCTTGGAGTAGATAAGCAATCAAAGCCAGGATCCTTATCTAACTAATCTATGAGTTGTTAGATGAGGTAGAAAAATGTCATCTGAATAGACTGGTTCCTGGCCTTTCCTGAATGTCAGGAAGCACCAGTCATAGACCACTTTGGCACATTTTCTTTCTTCCCAGAACTTCCCAAATATATACATATATGTAAACATATATGTGTACATATATATGTGTGTGTGTATATGTTTACATATGTTTACATATATATATGTTTACATGTGTGTGTGTGTGTGTGTGCATGGGGCTATCAAAAGAAGAAAAAAAAAGATAAATAATTAGAAAATGCTTTGCTATGAAACAGATTTTCACTACTGCACGGGGGCACCGTGGCACTCTGACTAGTGGCATGACCAGATGATGTTCAAGACTGAAAGTTGAACTACAAGGTAACTAGAAAAACTGAAAAATAGTGTGAAATTTACCTTGCAATTCCCAGTCCAGGATGTGTCGCCTTGGTCCCTCTTCACATTGTGCCTACATCGCCCTGCTATCCTTTGTTTGTCTAGTCTACCAGGACAGTATAGCCAGACCATTATTCCTCCAAAAAATAAAATATTTTTGATAAAAAATATTATATATATATATATATACACATATATATATATATAATATCAGTATATCAAAAATATATGTGTGCAGCTTCTCCAAAGACACTCCCTCTCTCATTTGTTATTCACAATACCTGATAGGGCAGATACCATCAACCTTGCTTGGGAAAAACATAGAATGATGAGCACAGTCATACAGCCAGTAAGTGGAGAAATCAGGACCAGGATATTCCTTCTTCTATTCTAAGGCTCTTGCAATAGGACTAGATGTTAGAAAAAGGTTTAGTGTGTGTGTGTGTGCGTGTGTGTTGTTTTTTTCAATTAACACATGATAGTCCATAAATAACTGACAGATCTCACTAGAGTTTCTCAGACTTTGGCTACTGTGATAATTTGGACTAGATACTTGTCCGATTCTCTGTTGTGGGGGTGCATTTCTGTGCACGGCTGCATGCTTAGTTAACATCCCTGGCTCCTCTCTCCACAAGATACAGTAGCAAGCCTCCAGAGGTGACAACTGAAAATATCTCCAGACATTGACAAATGTTTCCTGAGGCAAAATCACTTCCAGTTGAGAACTCCTGATCTAGTACTATCAGGATTTTTTTTTTTTTTAAGAGAAGCACAAACTAAATTAATTGACACTGAGCACATATGTGTCTTGTACAGACATGTATGCATAAGCACATGTAAACAATGACAAAGAAACTTCCCAGTGCCTTTGGCTTCTTCTAGGAATCAAGTCTTTCTAGCACAACAAAAGCAGAGGCGCCATCTTGGCTTTGGTTTCTAATCTAGAATGAGAATTGGAAGGTGTGTAAAATGGGAGTTTCATTGGACATCGAGTGAGGTGTTTTTATTTCCCCATATGCAGAATGACATCATTTTCCCAAAGAAGCCACAAAACACTTAGCTATAGGAACCCAATAAGTCACATTGAATTATCCAATAAAATTGATATTTATACAGAAAACATAGAAATCTTTACCCCAAACAATGTATCAACAAGGGTGAGAACATCAATAGAGTTATACATTCTCCCCTTAAATTGATTTTGTTTCACATGCTCTGATGTTTTTTGGATTAACTTCACTAATGAATTTGCACAGTGGTCTATTCCCTTGACTACTAAGCTACAGTCTGTGTGCTTAATTATGATATTCTTTCCTAAGTCCAAATCTTTTATCAGGCCATTAACGGCTGGAGAAGATGTGCTGACATGACAGGCAAACTAATCCGTCTTGTTTATAAAGGAGAAAATCAGGAACACAATGTATGTGAATATTTGTACAGAGAAACATATGTACATGCCATGCCTATATGACAGCACACAGCACCTGCCGCAATTACACTTTCATTTAAATGTCTTATCAGTTCTTTGTAACCCAGAAGATTACTCAATGTGTGTATGTGTGTGTATGCATATGGCTAAAACAGTGATGACAAGAACAGCAGGAAATATTTTTATTGCAGACTCACAATTTATTTATTTATTTGTTTGTTTGTTTATTTATTGGGGGGGCACAAGTGAGTGAGGGGCAAAGACAAGGGGCAGAGAAAGAGAGAGAGAATTCCACAAGGGGCAGAGACAGAGAGACAGGGAGAGAGACAGAGAGAAGCAGGGCTCACCCAAAGCAGGGCTTGTGCTCACCAAAAGTGGGGTTTGATCTCACCTGAGGCAGGGCTCAAACTCCCCAACTGTGAGATCATGACCTGAACTGAAATCAAATGCTTAAGTGATTGAGCCACCCAGGCATCCCGCATACTCAAATTTTAGAGAGAATTTCAACCTGGTTTGATATATTAGAAGGTGCCAAAACATGTGGTGCTAACTTTTGTTAATACGGAAGCAAGCACTTTACTTGCACAGGTGCATACACACACACACACACACACATACACACACGCACACACAGGCTTACACAGACATACATATCACATCTCCAAAACACACGACATGCCATAGGGCATTTGAAGACAAAGACTCGATACCTTAAAACCAAAGGAGCCATTTTGCAATTTTATGTCTCTTCCTGTATGTTTCATTTAATTAGATCATTGTTGAAGGAGCTTTGAGTTTCTCAGGTAACAGCATCTTGGCCTACATAAATTCCAAGGCCAAGGTGCTCATTAATCCCATGTATACTTATCCATATGCTCACGTATCATTATCTCCCGATTATGTTACTGAAATGTCAAGCTGAATATATTTGAAGATCTGCATTCTGTCTATTAGGTAAAAGAACCATGTGAAAGAACCATAAAAAAAAATAACCACATCAAATCAGGATGCAAAGGATGCTTACTGAATACCGCCCTGAACCAGAGCAGCCAGTGGGAGGTGTCTGCACCCCTCTGCCCAGCATCTATCCACCTTTCTGGCAAAACATATTCGATTTCAGAAAATAAATAGATATTAATTTCCATCCAAATGCCCCTTTCAATTCATTATCTGCAGAGGTAAATATTCACAAAGGCGACACCCAAGTCAATATTGACCTTGGGGGATAATAAATTTTGACATTTTCCAGAATAAGCAGTTGCATAGAGTGTATACACATGTAAAACTCTACCTGGTACATTAACCACGAAAGAAAATGAATAATAACTCAAATATATTATACATATACATATATATATGGATGCATATATATTATCTTAAATTATTTATTATATTAACTTCTATTAAGGATGCAGAGCAAGAACATTTGGAGTTTGCTAGGGGGTTTATTTTCCTAAGCAAGTACAGCATAAGTCTAGAGTCAGTGTGACTTCCTAATCCACAGCATTATAAGCAAACACAAGCCTGTGGTTACAATTCACAGTCCGCCCAGTTATGGGTGAACTGACTGCCACATTCAGGGGTTCGCTTCTATACTGTCCCTCATCCAGGTGCTGTCTGCACTTGGGTTTCACGGAAGCTGTCTATGCTTTAATTCAATCTATCAAGTAGTTATTTTGCTAGTCACCATATGCTAACATGAAATCCCTTCTTTTGAGATGGTCCAAAGGGAATACCTGGGATGGAGGTAGATAATTCAAGGGCCTTTACAAGATAATATTTCTCTAAAATAATAAGAACTATATTAACTAAGGAGATCAAAACAAAAGGACACATCCTGGATAAGCTATCTTTTACATTCTGTAAATGCCAATAAGCTTTTCTTGTCCTAAGACTTATATAAAATTGCATCGGGACAAAAATAGATTTTCAAAGAGTATTAACAATAGGCACCTGGGCAGAGATAATATTTAAAATAGTCAATAGCTTTGGGGCACCTGGATGGCTCAGTCAGTCAAGCATCCGACTTCGGCTCAGGTCATGATCTCAACGGTTCGTGGGTTTGAGCCCCCCGTTGGGCTCTGTGCTGACAGCTCAGAGCCTGGAGCCTGAATCAGATTCTGTGTCTCCTTCTCTCTGCCCCTTTCCTTCTCTCCCTCTCTCTCTCAAAAATAAATAAAATTAACATTTTAAAAAACAAACTAAAAAAAATTAATAACCTTAATAGCAATCATCAACTGTTCCAAGCAGACGCAGATGCTAGGCACCTAGGGTGGCCTTGCTGCTGGCACACCGGCAAATGTTGGCCACCATGGAGGCTGCCATTCTCCTCCTTCCTCAACACTCTCCTATGCCTAATCACTTTTTCATAAAATTGTAAGCTCAGAGATTCCTGCAGTTAAGGCTAAGTTTTCACAGGGTACTTCTACAAAGAAACAGCAAGAGAAGAGTAGACTGAGCCGTGGAATTCTATAGGTCCTCTCCCTATTTCCCCCAAACAGCAATCGTTGCAATTTCTTTCACATACAGAAATTCGATGTAAGATTTCATTTTGGAAGCCAAAAGTTTCTGCTCTTGAAATACATTTTAATATTTAAGGCCTGGGGCGCCTGGGTGGCTCAGTCGGTTAAGTGTCCGACTTCGGCTCTGGTAATGATCTCACGGTTTGTGGGTTCGAGCCCCGTGTCAGGCTCTGCACTGACAGCTCAGAGCCTGGAGCCTGCTTCGGATTCTGTGTCTCCCTCTCTGTCTTCCCCACCTCTACTCTCAATTTGTCTCACTCTATCTCTCAAAAATAAATAAATGAAAAAAAAATTTTTTTTTAAATATTTAAGGTCTTATTCTTTGAAACACTGATTCTTTCTGAGAGCTAGAACACAGCGTCTATGTAAGCCTCAGTGTCCTTTCCTGAAGCAGTCACAGATAGAGGAGAAGAGGCAAGACCGTGAGAGTGCTGGCCATCAAACGAGTCACTTAGCCTCTCTAAACCCAAGCAAGAAGGTCCACTGAGACAAGAAAATAGCTGAAAAAGAGGACAAAGGAGACACACAAAGACAGACCTCACAACAGAGCCAAGCAACAGCCCAGATGGAAGGGAGAAGCACCAGACAGTTGGAAAATAAAGCAGAAAATTGCCTGGCCTGGCTTTCCAGCAGGCTGTGATAAAAGGAGGTCCACACATGGACCTCCTCCATCAAGGAGACACTACAAGGACAACAGGGCAGGGGCTCATCACTGCACCCAGTCTGTGCAAAGAATGATGGTACTGGGTATGTACTTATTAAACACAGCCTCCCAGCTACACCCACTGGATGAAAGGACCTTCTGAGCTGTGTGTGGGATGAACACTAGAGCCCAAAGAAGCAGAACAGATCTGAAGGCCATCCAATTTTTGCCTTATTTGAACCTGTGACCTGAGTATCACAAATACAGTTTTTCTTATTAGCACGAAGTTGAACAACAGAAACAAACCAACAATAATAAAACCCCCAGAACATCCAACTAACAAATCCCAAGAGCAGTGCAGTATGATGTAGATGAAAAAGAAATACTGCACTGACTGAGGAAGTACTCAAAGGAGGCTGAAACTGAACAGACACTAACAGTGGGCACTGATCATGGAATCCATGGGGCTGGTAGTGACAGCACGGAGCCTGGCCGTGGACAGTTGATGGCATAAGCTTTAATGAGTAATGCAATCAACTTTTACAAACGGTTAGAGGCACAGGAGGTGTTTGCCACGAGGACTTTTAGATGTAGAAAGGATTGCCTGTAAGGTTAGGAAAAGGTAAACCTGGACACCAGGAGGAGTCTGTAGGTCTAGCCTGACAAGGGTTTTCTCACCCTGGGTCAGACAGAAGGCTGGCTCTGCAAGGCTGAACATCAACTCCAGTTCAAGAATGGCTCAGCCTTGGCATTGGGTTCGAGAAAACAGCAAGTAGAGTGAAAACAAGTACAGACTTTGCAGTTGGGGAAATGTGCACTATAATCCCAGTGTGACCACCTCCTAGCTATTGGATCTTGGGTAAATAATCTGACCATCCGAGCCAGCACGTCCTCACCCTACAATGGAGCAATGACTGTCCCATAGGACTGTGGGGAGAAACAGAAGGAGACCTCATCAGGTACCACCCCGGGCACTGGATGAGGTTTCTGAACACGTGTTCCGGAACATGTGACTTAACTTTATCTCTAATCTCCAGTGTTCCAACATTCCAATCTGCTGGTTTCATTTCTTTTGATTGTGTCAAAAGGTTCCTGATTGTTGTAGAATGAGAGGCATTAATCTCTCTTTTCATATCCTGGTGAGCTCAGCCTGTCTCCAATCAGAAAGAATCTGCCCTGCTGACCCCAATCCTGTAACCTGGCAGAGCTCATTCACTCAAGGGTAAAACCTCACGCATGTGCTTGCACATCTCCAGGTTACTGCAGCAGGGGTGCAGGCGGACCTGGAAGAGACTCAACAGACTTCTTGCCCACAGCCCCTCCAAACAGCTCCATTTCCGTTCACTTAGCAGGCTTGTGGCTTTCTTTTCCTCCTGTGAATGGATAAGCCCTTCTCACCTCCCATTATTGATTAAGCATAATGTGTATTTCACAGACCAGTCGCAGTTGATGGCAAATGAAGTTGCTTTTGCTCCAAATGACAGGAGACACAGAGAAGTTGTTCGCCACACAGGAGCCCTGGAAGGCACACGTAGGGAGAAAGAAAGAGCCAGAAAGCTCAGGCCTGTGCCTCTGGGCATATGTGGCCCTCTGCCATGGGTTAAGTGAATCAACTTTGCTCATCCATTTTTAATTGGCGATCTTGGGAAAATATTTTTTTCATCATAGTATAAACATGGCTATAATGCATAACAGAATGCAAATGTGTCTGAGAGCTTAAGACAAAAATTCAAGAAATTACATGCTTCAGTGGCTACTTGGGGCAGAATCAAGGATCCCCTGGGGTTTCAGGCTTTTTCTTTCTTTCTTTCTTTCTTTCTTTCTTTCTTTCTTTCTTTCTTCCTCTCTCTCTTTCTTTCTTTTTTTTCTGGTGAGTGGCACTTCAGTGGAAAAGTTTGAAAAGTGTTAGCATTGGCTACAAAACACAAAAACGAGCCATTTATTAAATGTTGATTGAGACAAGGCAGGATGAAAAAAGGTAGCAATAGAGATGGAGCAGAGAAAGGAAGAAGAGAAGAGTAGAAGAACGTAAGGAAGGGAGGGATGGGACAAGGGGAGACAAAAAGGAAGGAGCATTAAGAAGCAGGTGAATTGAGAGGCGCCTGGGTGGCGCAGTCGGTTAAGCGTCCGACTTCAGCCAGGTCACGATCTCGCGGTCCGTGAGTTCGAGCCCCGCGTCGGGCTCTGTGCCGACGGCTCAGAGCCTGGAGCCTGTTTCCGATTCTGTGTCTCCCTCTCTCTCTGCCCCTCCCCCGTTCATGCTCTGTCTCTCTCTGTCCCAAAAATAAATAAACGTTGAAAAAAAAAAAAAAAAAAAAAGAAGCAGGTGAATTAGGGCCAAGGAGAAGGACACCGAAGACAAGAAAGCAGAGAGACGTGATCTAGGAACAGGAAAGGCTGTTTAATAAACTGGTCAAGAACAGAGTGGAGGCCAAGGTGCCACAGTCTTGTTTTGAAGAAACACTGTTATGTTTTGCTGTTATGTTTTGTTTTGTTGTTGTTTCTGGCACTACATGGACAGCAATCCTAACCCCCCATCCACAGACAGTCAGTGAACCAAAGGCTTTAGGAATGCACACAGAAATGAATGCACAGCAGATGTTTCATAAATATTTTTTAAATGAGTGAATGAATGAATGAATGAATGAATAATTCACTTGAAAATGGAAGAAGCATTTATGATTCACCAATCATTGTACCAGCACCTGACTTTATAACTTAATGTTAACAAGAGCATATCTACTATTATCTACCCCATACAGGATTCAGCAGCGCACGGGAGGAAGCTTCTCCTGACCTCCTGCCCGACCCTCCTATAAACAGAGGGCTTTGGACACTGGGGATACTTCACATGACTCCTGCCCTGGTTTACCAGTTTTTCTCAAGGTCTGATCAAGGTCACTTCCCCCCATAATGCTGATATTATCTGTAAAGGTCTGCTCACTTTTCTGGAAGGGATGTGCTCATTTTTTCTAGATGGATCTCCCTGTTCCACTCTCCCATGAGGCTCTCTTTGTGAGCTTTTCAGCGAGCAGGTTCACTGGCCATGGCCCTGAAGCTGTGGTCATACCCTGAAGGAGCTCAGGAAACACGTGAGGAATCCCAACAGTCATGTTTCTGTCAGGTGGAGACCGATTCTCCCCACAGTCCCCTTGACATTGGAGTTAACATGAGAACAAGTTTTTATTTGCCTTACCAATCCCTCAGCTGTCTGCTCACCCAGATGAAGGGAGAGTAAGCCCTTCTGCCTTTGCCTGAGAATGGAAACATCTTCGCCCTGATTTGTATTATAACTGATCCTGAGAGAATCCATGTTGAGGTTCATTCGTAATTATAATAACAGGCTTAACTATTAATTCCCACATCATGTGCATTTTGTATAGAGTAATTCACGTTATCCTCGTACTAACTCTACAAGGTCCATGTTAGTATCCATAGGAAATGTTCGCTGAGTGAGAATTAAATCAACCCAGAACTCTATGACATACACCCCTCCCAATCTCCCTCACTGCTGCCCCATTGCCTACCTGCTTGGAATATGACAGGTCCTGGGCAAAACCAGGAAGTTGGTAACACTTCTCTTAGACACCTTGAACATTCCCATTCCTTGCCCCTCCCCCACTCAGAACATTCTCTTCTTCAGCTATCCAGCACCATCTCTTCTATTAACTTTTCTTCAGGAAAAAGTCTGTTCTTCCCCATGAAGTATAGATCAGCATAGATATACATCCCTATATTTTCTCTCCAGCGGGGCTTTGTGTCTTAAGGATTATTTCCGTGCATTGAAAGGCTTTCTCCTGTATTTACAGATTCAGGGCACTGATGGAGTTGGCGGAAGAACTGTCTGGGGACAGATGGGTAGGGGGTGTTGGAATCAAGTGGGCTTTCCCAAATGCCCTGTGGGAGGCAGATCCCTGTCAGGCCTGACCTTAGAATAGGCCTTAATGGGAGGCTTCACATTTGGTGACTGTGCCCACATAGTTTATAACAAGGAAATGCTAGAATATAACAGACTTTTTTTTCTCCCCCCTTCTCACATCTTAACACAATCATGAGCTCAGGGAAGAGCCAATCGTAATATCAAAAATGCATGGCCACATGACAGAGAGGAGTGGGAAACAGAGGAAGGGAAAGGGAGAGGGAGGGAGAGAGGGAAGGGGCAAGGGGGTGGAGGGGGAGAGAAGTGAACATGTATATTCAGCAAACAGTGGCCTAGACAAACACCTACCAGCATCTGTCTGTTAGGCAAATTCCTTTAGACTGCTATTTGCCTTGGACCATCTTCAAAGGGATATTTCTGCTTCCAAAGGTGGATAGTTAAAAATAATATACATCATGAGTGTGTTTTGGCATTTCCCTTTCGTTTTTTTCCCTCTCTTCAACATTACTGTTGTCATCCTTTAAAACTCAATCAATTCAGCTGATCCAGTGAACAGATGGCATTAATCAACCCCCAAGAATATGCACAAAAGCAATTAGAAATGTAGAGACATGGAATTTATGCCAGCAAATCAATTACCAATGATAGCAAGTCAAGGTGGCACACCCAAGTTCCCTTTGTTTCTCTTTCCAAAGAGCGGCCACTGATCATAGCCATGATCTCTGGTTTACCCCCTCCCCTACCAGAAGGGGATCAAGAACAGAAACACTGAGGTTTAATTACACATTCCTTAATGACTAGTTCTCACTCTGCTGGCAAAATCCAGCGTAATTTACAGACTACAAGATGCATCAGAATGATGGATACAGACAGCATGTGCTATAGAGTGTCATGCAAATATGAAATATACTGCTCTGAGAATATGGTCGTTTGGTATTCCCAGAGAAGAACTTCATTTCAGAGAACAGAGCACCTTTTCTAGCATCTATAGCTCTCATTTGTCAAAAACAATGGAAGCAGTTATAGAATACATTTTAACCACAAATCTGTGCCTTCTGCGAGTTTACTAGTTCATATATCCCTATATTTTCAATGGGCTTGGCCATTGCTTGCTTTCTGGTTCTTTGTGACCTCTGCAGATTCTGAAAATTCCTTCTTTGGGCTCATATTTATTATCACCTGAGTTACCGTGATCATCTCTTACCTAGTTTTATTGCCGCTAGTGTTGGCCCAGTCCAGTCTACGCTTCATACAGTGATAAAAAAAAAAAAAAAAAAAATACCTGATTCTGTATTATCGAATTACATATACAAAATCCTTCAATGAAGCTTCACAGCTTCAACGGCAAAGATGAGCTCCCCTCCCTGCTTACCGATTTCTCAATTTTTCTGTCCGTTTGCCTAGAGCCTGCTCCCACGATTAGTCACCAAAAATAAACCTTACTCTTAAGCCTTCATACAAACAGCTTGTGATAACCTCCCCAACCCCCCACCCCATTTCTCCAGTGAGTGAAATCTGACTCTGTTGAAGTCTTAACTTCTAAGTCTCTTTCCTCCAAGAGCCTGCCTTGATGCCCCAGTCAGTTTGAGATGTTCATTTCGTCTCTCACATTACACGTTGTGCTTATCTTTGTTCTAGCACTTATCACTTTGACGTGATTAAAGATTTATTTTTCTGGCTGCCCGTGTGCAAAGTTCCTTGAGATCATAGACTATATTTTCTTATTCATCTTACTTTCTCTGGTTTCTAGAAAAACCTGAGTTTAGGAAAGAGAGCCTTCAGTTGGGACACATTTCTTCAATAAGCTTTTCAAATGAGTGACATATATGAACTATTAACACTTTAAGCTTCTTCCAAGCACAGCTTAGAGGGGTGACATTGGAGGCTCAGGACAATGTTTTGGGGGTCATGTGGTCAGTATGCAATAAAATAAAATCCTTCCAGTAACTTACTACTAAAATCCTGTTAAATAGCATTCAAACTTTTCCTTTTTATACTGAACCCTGGGCTATGAAGAAAGATTTTTATGGCTATATATTTGTATGTTTCCAGCTTATATAGGAAATGTTCATTAAAATTGCAAAAGCAAGTTAATAAAATTAGCTCAAACTCGGTACGGAGGTCAGGTCTTCTTACCATTTCCAAAACAATAATAAGTAATACTTGCCAGTTAAAAAAAAAAAAAAAAAAAAAAAAAAAAAAAAAAAAAAAACAAGCCAAATACATTTTAAAAGACTCTAGCAACAGGACCATAGAAGAATTTTTGTTCAAATTCTTAGTTGGAAACCATTCACTGATTCTCTCATCCATTCCTTCGGCCAATGTTTTAGGTACTGAATATAGACATTCAAATGAAATACGATAATTGGGGAACCGTGCACCTATGTGGAGAGACAAGGATTAACAGAAGTGTTATGGAAATATGAGAAGTCATACATAGGGGCACTTGACCCAGTAGAGGGAAAGCGTGTGTGTGTGTGTGTGTGTGTGTGTGTGTGTGTGTGCGCGCGCGTGCTTACAAGTCTTCATCAAGGCTATGCTGTTCCTCCATCCAGTTTTTTATTGAAACTTAAAAGAAAACTAAAGCATCTGGTGCTCATCCAGATATAAGACCTCTTATATTTGACCATTGTGACGTTTGGGATCTAGCATCAAATCTAGATTCCAATTTTCTTTCTTTCTTTCTTTTCTTTTTTTTGTAGTGTATAACTCAGGAGTTGGCTGTGGTGGAAACTGCTCCCTCCCTGCCCTTTACTATGGATAGAGCTATGGAGACTATCCTAACCATAGGGATCCCAAGGCAACTTGCCAACTCACATACAGCCCCCAACTGAATGCACGGGAATTAATTTCATAGCTTGCAGAGTCTGATCTTTGGAGATAGACACAGGTCCAAATTCTGATTTTTTTTTTCATTGCTTAGTTTTATGATCCTGGGAAAATTATTAACTTCTATTAACCTTAGATTCATTCATCTATAAACTGGATTTAATAAAGTCTACCTAGCTGTGCTACCTTGCCAAATTATGTGGACACAGCATGTGAAGTGAGAGATACGAAGTGCACCGTAGTTAGTAGGAATTAAAACCTATTATGTTGTTATTCTAAATATAATTGCTTAACAATTTTCAGCATGGCCATCACAGAAGCATCCAAATGGAATGACCAGTAGGCAACATCAGGAGTTAAAGACAAAAATACATTAGGACTAGATAGGACCTTAATAATCATTCGATACAACTCCTTCAGTTAATACACCAAGATCATTAGGATAAGTCAATAACCTCTACAAGGACACCTGCCGGAAGGTGTCAGAGATCTGATGAATGAAGACAGCTTCCCTAATGTATTAAAAATGCTATTACTGGCTCAAAGTGAGTACACAGAATCTTCAGGACAAAGTCTCATTGAGTGAACGATGACTCTATTATGATCTTTGTGGTAACTGGACCCTCTCCCCATCTTCCTAACTGGCAGGGATAATTAGCATCCTATATTCTAGCCATATTTCAGCAGAGTTCTGGCAAAGAAGCTACAGGGCTTTGGATCACCAGTGAAAGCTTTTAGGAACATTTCAAACGATATCACATTGCTTTGTTTTGTAACAAAGGGGCACTGAAAAGTAAAATGATGTAGAAAAGGAAAACGGGGTCCTACTAAAGAAAGAAAAGGCAATTGGGAAGAGCTGGAATGAAAAAGAAAGAAAACGTCAATTTAGAGGAGAGTTATTCATTTGAATGAGAATAGGGGCTGGGGTGAGGTTATTCGAATGGAAACCAATTTTCTCATAATACCCTGGTGTGAACATTCCTCTTCTAGTTTTTCAGGTATATTTTCCAATGGTGAAAATATGAATCTGGTTTGGATATGGGGGCTCTAAGGGTTGAAGGGAAAGAGAGTTCACATGAATCGTCAAAGATCAGCTTAGCCTGTTCAACCTTGGGAAAATCTTTAGGACTCTTCCAAATCACCCTTGTAGTGCTTCCTTTACTTCTGCTGACTGTAAATGCCACAAAAGTACACCTCAAACACTCTCCTGCTGGAAAAAGTCAGCCTGATCTTTGTTTATTTATAATTTTACCTATCGACTGGGTTTGCGCAGAAGCTTCAGATCACTCAAAGTATATCGCATCTCTTTACTTGAAGATGTTTATGAATTGGAGTGACGTCCTAGGATACTTTAGATGAAGTTCCATCTGTGATGAATGGCATCATCAGAGAATAAAGAGTTGTTTATTTCTTTCTCAAGGCTGTTATCTCCTTGAACCTGGTATGTAGCACCAGCAGGTAAGATGCTTGAGGATCATTCAAAGTGACTTACTGGGTCAAAATTAAGGCTGTCATAATCACATAACATCTGACGATTGTTAAAAATAGAACGGAAAGTGACCCTGTGAGTATCCCATGCATTGCTTTTATCTTCTGAGTGCAAGTTCTATTATAATAGTCTTTCAACATACCTAATATTTGAAGAATCTTCTCAGTAAAATATTGAGCTGCTGTTCTGTTTGGGAGAAGAAACACATCTCAATAGCTGTTTTATACCCAAGCCTCTGAGTACAGGGAAAGTTGCATAACCGGACAGGCGTCTGACCTGTTAGCTGTGGCATAACCAGGGCTAGAACCCGTCAGCATTTCAAACTCCTACTTTCACTCGAACACCAGCAAGTCACATTGTTTCTTCTTGTGTCAAAGGAGTTGATATTATATGTAAAATGGTTTTTCATTTAACGCTGGTCTATCATAGCTACATTCGAAATTAACTAACTCCCTCAGGGTAAACCCAAAGGAGATGTTGTAGCTACTTAATATCCTGAAAATCTGGAATGGGGGAATTTCCAGAGTTTTTATTACTGGTTGGTAATTATGTTCTCCGCACAGATTCCTAATATCTATTCTGTAGCTGGCCTTCTAACCTGACTTTATTTTAATTTTGTGTAATTAGAAACTTATAAAATCTATAATTGGGTAAGCATTCATTTCTCTCTTACAGATGAACACCCAAGTTTTGGTCAGATTATGAGAAAACTAAACATACACACACACACACACACACACACACACACACTCATTCTACACACACTAGTAATATCAACACATTATTATTAGAATAATGTAAACAATTAAAAGTTGTTTTTATTTGAACAAAGTTCACAGGCATTCTTAGGTACCATTTAGCATCTTGGGTAAATACCCCATTTTGGGGGCTACTGTCATGAATGAGGGAAAATATTACTTCAAAATATAAAAAAATCTTGAAAAAAACTCTCCAAATAACCTATATACTTACACAAATTGACTATTAGAAAGGAGATTTATCTTCCTCAGTATATGCATATAATTGCTAATGGATTGTAGATAAATAGTAAATCAAAGCCCTGTATTTAATGGATAAAGTGTGTGCACAATTGAAGTCTGGGAGAATTGTGGAATGTTAATTTTTTTTTCCTTAGAGGTTCTGCAACACAGGTTCTGAAGACCACCAAGATACACTGATTTGAGAGGCAATTTTCTGCTGCCATTCTATTGAATTAACGCATTTTGTTCGGCATGATAAAAAACATGTATCATTCTTTGAGAACACCGACCCCCAAATATTTAGCAAGCAGTGTACCCTCAATTGAAATGTTGATTGGAAATAGGGAAATCAAACTGTCACCTGATGAAATACTAAAGCTCATTATCACAAAGTTCCATTTTCAATGTTAAGAATTAGCTTTATTGCTGCATCAGTAAGCACGAGCTTTAAATCCACGCCATGTAGGTTTCATGAGCATTATTACAACATATTAACCATAATTCAATTAATTTACAGAAAATGGCATTCTGCAACTTATTTTTTTTCCTTTGCTCTTAAGAAAAGGTGCTATATAAGGAAGCCCAAACCACATTCCTACAGAGTATGTTCTACCTCTTTCTCCCTTATTCCTCACCCCACCTTTGTGGATCTTCAAAATATTCACTATTTCCAGAGAAGTAAATGTGCTAAAGGAAAAAGAGCCATTTCACGGCTACACCTTTGCATCATTAGGACAATACTGACCTCTAGTGTTTTAGGAGGTAGACAGGCTAACTCAGCATCATGCCTAACTTCCTCTAACTAAACCACTTAGATGTTTTTCTAAAGCACCATGGGAACAATTTCACTTAAAAGAAGAAAAAGGAGAACGAAGAGGAGGAAGAGGGGGAGGAGGGGGGGAAAGAGGGAGGAGGGGGAAAAGAGAAACATCAGATTCTAACCATTTTCTTTCTATTCTCTGAAATGATTTCTAAACTAAGTCCCTCTGGCTCCTTCCTCCCTTTAGAGAGACTGACCTCTTTAGCCCTCCTTTAGAATACAAACTTTCATAGTGTCTTTATAAGGCATATACCTTATAACTATGGATTCTGAGTCTCCAAAACTTCCAATCACAGATAGAGACTCTGGCTCTGCTTTGGATCATTTCCAGTATACAACATTTGTCTAAATGTCCTCCCTTGAGATGCAACACTGGGTTGAGTACCTCTTACCCAAGGTCCTCTTGGACCTAAGAGGGTGAGGAGTGATATAGGGGGATTGACAAGTACTAAGTAGTCTTCCCATCTTTCTCTAATAGCGATGTCATGTCCCAACGTGCTTAAGCAATTCTGAGGTTCCTGGACGGGTTAGCAGAGAGGGGAGCAAGCACAGAAACTCAAGGAACCTTGATAAACCATCTTTGGAAACAACACAGATGGCTTAATTGCGTTCTTTCTCATTTAGGAGTTCCCAAGCTGGAAAAACTTCCCTCTCTCTGCCTAGAGAGGCAGCTGAGCAATTGAGCTTGAACCTCTGATGGCTCCAGCGATTTATTCAACTTTGACGAACTGGGTTCTTTAAATACACAGTGCAGGTGGCGGATCCCCAGGTGTCCAGCCTTCCTGCCTATTAAATTAAATGCCTTGCACTTGCTGAGGTTAGAGCTTGGACGACAGAGGGTACACTTAGTGCATACTCATTATGTGTTCTTTGGCACAAAGATTTTGGGGGTGGAGTGTGCATCAAAAGCTCTTCCTTCTGGAACAGGGGCAGCCATTGATCTTGTGGTTTGACTACACTGGGCCACGACTCTTAGGCCAAAACTCCCAATCCCAGTAAACCGGTGCCTCTCGGTTGCGAGATACCCCAACTGAAGCTTTCTGCCTGGGGGAGAGCTGAAAGCCGCGTCTC
This sequence comes from Lynx canadensis, assembly GCF_007474595.2. Taxonomy (NCBI): domain Eukaryota; kingdom Metazoa; phylum Chordata; class Mammalia; order Carnivora; family Felidae; genus Lynx; species Lynx canadensis. The sequence continues at coordinate 114,013,871 of NC_044310.1, forward strand.
GTGAGGCAGTGGGCACACTGCAAATCCCAGGCAGCCGCATTCGGAGACTGTCACCGCTATCAGCCAGCGCGGTGGCCGGGAGCATCTGTATCTCGGGGAGCTCACAGCCCTCGGTGCCTACGATCTGAACCCGGGGCCCTTCTCAGGAAAAGCTCTGCTTAGACACCAGGCAGGCGTAGAACGCGGAGCTGGCTTGAGGCTAAAGGAAGGCGATCCCTCCCTTCTCCCCGGAACTTTGCGATTCGGGGAGAAGGGCAGGCAACACGGCGGGGCTGGCTCATCGGAGCTAACTTTTGGGATGGTTTGAGGGATGGAACCACACCAATCAGCAACCCCCGCCCCCCTTCCCCTCTGCTCGGGGCAGGCACAACTGAACACGCGTGGACACTTGAGTGTCTTTCTCCCACGCTCGCGTTCCCCACCTCACCTACCCGCTCCCAGCTCCTGGTACTCACAATTTGTCGCCGTGAATCCTACATGCCACAAGCCGGAGAGCAGCAAAGTGAGAACGCTGGTCAGCCGTGGTACAGAATCCATTTCCCCCGAGGAAGCGGTCCCTCCCAGTCGGATCCCAAATTCGCAGGCGCCGGCCGCGGCTGCCGCTGCGCCTTCTCTCTCTCTCTCTCTCTCTTTCTCTCTCTCTCTCACTCCTGTCGTCCTCTCTCCTGCGCGCCGCCTGGCCCCCTCCCGCCCCCCCAAGGAGAGCCACTCGCTGCTTCACTCCATCCCGTGTCCAGAAGCTCCACCGAAAGCACAGCGGGGTCTGCCTTGAAGCTGCGGCTGGAGCTGCGGGGCCCGCACCTGCCGCTCGCTGTGCGCGCCCGCCTCGTCCGCCTCGCCCTCCGCTCCCCCTCCTTAAAGGCGCAAAGCCGAGCCCCGCTGCAACAGCAGGCGGCGAGCCGGGCGCACGGCCGCTGCACCTCGGCCGCGGGCGCTGGGATCCGCACCCGGGCCGGCCGCTCCTTATAGGCGAGCAGGGCGCACGGCACCGCCCCCGGCCAGGCCCGCCCCGCGCCCTCCTATGAGAGCGGCCTGGGCGGGTCCTTCAGGCCCCGCGCGGCGGCCGTGCGCTCCGGCTGCCCCGGGGGCCGCGGGCCCCTTTCCCGCGCGCGCTCACCGCCCTCCCCTCCCCTCCCCTCCCCTCCGCACCCTGCCGCCCCGCCCCCGCCCGGGGGGAGCAGAGGCGCTGACCTTTCCCCCAGGTTTTCCTAGAACGCCGCTGCCCTAGGGATTCTGCAGGGAGTTGCAAGACAGAACGCAGCGGCCAGAGCGAATTTCCCGTGGAAAGCTTGGCAAGGAGCTAATGACATGCCTTTTTTCTTTTTCTTTTTTCTTTTTCCTTTTCTTTCTCTCTCTCTCTCTCTCTCTCTCTCTCTCTCTCTCTCTCTTTCTTTCTTTCTTTTTCTTTTTTAAGGGGAGAGGGAAGACTTGAATTTTTGAAGGATTTCCCCCGGGGTTGCTTCCTACTAAGGAAGGCCGACGGGTGTGGGCGGTGTTGGGGTTTTTGATGTAGCGACTTAATGTCAGGTCCGCGCCCCCTGCTCTGCGACCCCCGCGCCGGGATGCCACAGCTCGCACTTTCAGGGCGGCCACATACACACAAACACACACACACACACACACCCTCCATGCTGTTGGCAGGGAGCTTGGGGCGACCACTGTAAGATGTTCCGGGCTTTAGGTCTCCGAGAGAGGGAGACACAAATTAGGTGTGGTAATGGGGAGAGTCAGGGTGGGGGCCCCGGTTGACTCCGAAGACTGGAGATCTGAGCCTCCCACCCCCGCCCCATCCCCCCACCCCACCCCACCCCCGCTGAGGGATTTAAATTTCAAAGGAGGTAAAGAGTAGTTCTTATTCTTCCTGGATGCTTATAAGAAACCCTGGTTCTGTCTTTGGCTTCTGGTTTGCATCTGGGGACTCTCCTGCTTTACCATAAATCAATTTATTTTGTTTTTATTGGAAGCTGTCAGAGAGCTGCCAAACCTTAACAAAATGAGGGACCATAACGATTTCTCCTATGTGAAGCTTACAATCAAGTTAGGGGTAGAGTCACTTCAGAGGAAGTTGATGTCTCCCCTTCCCTCCCCATCCTCCCTCCTGCAGCAGCATCTAGGCTGCTTCTGCATGAATCCTAAGGTTAACTTTGTGGTTTTTGGTTAGAGCTCGGCTCACATCTTCGGAATACTTAAAGGGAGTTGAATAACAATTCGATTTGTGACACCATTATTTTCATAGAGAGGAGAGAATTCTGGGGGTCCTTTCACGTGTAACTTACAATGATGCTCTTGTCTCTGAGCTTCTAATTGAAAATAACTGTGCCAGCTACTAGATTCTTGGGCAACCGGAAGACTTCTCCGGCACAGGCTTTACCTGTGGAAGGACGGCCATTTCCAGGAGATGGTGAGTCACAACACTTCAAAGCTGAGGTGATCCAAGAAGCTACCCTGGTGGCAGGGGTCTGAGTAAGGAGGGGGCTGGTGCCCAAAGTCAAGCTGATCGGTCTTGCCTCTCCTACTGAGTGTCCCAAGTGCTGCCACCCAATCTGTGGCCTTTGAGCATTTCAGGTTCAAAAACACCTATGTAGGTAATTTAATCATACTGGAGAGTGTAGAAAATAATAGTCACCATTATCCAGCCTTGTATGTTCTTTAACAGACGGTTTTTAGAAGCAATAAAATAGTACAAATATAATTTAAGTTATATTCTTAAATTGCATTTATATTCTATATTGCATTCTTGTCTAATCCCAGTTATCTCCTACCATATCTAAAGGTAAACACTTTTATTCTCATTCTCATACATTGTGTTTTTATACATTTACCACACATATTTACATCCCTAAACAATATATGGTATCACTTTGGTTGCCTTTAATCAATATATAAATGGTATCATACTGTTTCATTTTGCACCTTGCAGTTTACTCGGCATTATGTTTTTCCAATTTCTTTGCTTGGATATATGTAGTGCTAATTCTTTCATTTTAACTGCTGTATTATATTTCATTTTATAAATAAGCCACAACGTAGTCATTAATTGTTCTGCTTATGAACCTACAGACTATTTCCAGGTTTGCTTGTTTGTTTTTTCTCAATGTGAACTATGCACTCATACCCGTCTCTTACTTTTTCTCAAATATGTATTTAGGAGTAGAATTTCCATATCTTATGAAATGCTTATCTTCAGCTTTAGCAGGTATCTCCAATTGCTTTGTAAAATGATGTTAGCAATTCACATGTCTTCCCCCACTAGCAGTGGGTGAGATTTCCCCTTGCTCCATAAGACCTCTCTTTTTACAAATGGGAAAATGATACCCAGAGAGTACAGATTTTTGTTCACAGAGTTTAACGCTCCCCGACATCATCCCATCTTCTACACCTCTCCAAAAAATATTTACATAAATAAATATTTTCTTTTAATTATGAAAGATGTGGGCTTCATTTCCTATTACAGTGACTTAAACTGAATCTATCTGGGTCAATAAAATGTGCTTGAAATATATATTAAAAGGCAGCTAGGGCAATTTGTTACGGGAAGCCCCCAAACTGTGAATAATCTTCTAGATATTAGTAAATATTGGAACTCTGCATTTAGATGTTCACATGCAATCCTAGTGTATAGTATATAAATTGCACCTAATTTAAAGCTCTATTTACAGTTGTAGCTTTCCTCTCTCTCTCTCAAATACACCTGTTCTCAGAGCAACTTTGAGCCTGAAACAGCAGACATTTGTCTAAGATTTGTTAACATTTCAGGGGTAAACAGCTGTTCCTCTTAGACAATAGTGTAAACAATACCATCTTCTGGGGGCATTTTGCCAACACGTTTTTATTAGCTGTAGAATATTAATCACTGTTAAAACCGTTCTCAGCCAGATTGATATTTACCTTTTGAAATTCTTTCGTCAACCTTTTAGTCTGACAAATCCACCTTTCAAATGCTGGAGTGGAAGCTGAATATCGTCCCTTAACCCCCATGTTGCTTGATATAGAACTCATACTTGCAGAACACCTTGCTTTGTAGAAGCTTAAAAATGATGCATAGATAGAGCAGATTGATTGCTCCTTGGAAATGAGGAAAAATGGATCACTGAAACCCTCAGATGCCTGCATCTTAGAAGGATAAATTGGAACATCTTCTCAAGACAAACGCATATCTGAAATCTTAAAAAAGAAATGAAGTGGACAGGATTCGGTGTTCATGTCCCTTCGATTTTCCCTTGGGCCCTCCCACTTCCTTCCTTTTAATAGAGTGGAAGGGAAAGAAGCATTCATCCCCTGGCATCTTAGCCTTGGAATATTCAACAGGTGGTTTGCCTTCTTGATTCTGTAATTCTCCTGTGAGGCATGTAGCAGCTATGTTTGACCGTCTCCATGTTACAGATGATATCCTAAGAGGAGACAGATACTGACATCTGAAGGATCACACAGAATGAATGGCCCCAACTGACAGGACACCTTAAAACGAAAACCCATCCATCTTTTTTTCCTTTGTCTTTATAGAGCTAATAGGTAAAATTCACTGTGACATATGGGTACCTGGCATGTACGAGAGAGGAGTCTGCATTGGTCACCATAGTCTGTTGTGCATCTCAGTACTTTTGGATTATTTCAGTTTCACATATTCATGGTTTGTTGTAAAGATGGCAGGATGATTTCTGCTGCCACTCATATCTTTAAAAATAGAGTTTTTAAAAAGATTGATGTGGCAGAAAGTTAATTTAATATTCTTCTTTTCATCCTTCTTTTAAAAAATGTTTTAAATTTTTTTCTTTTTTTGTTTTTGTTTTTGAAATTTTCTCCTTAGAGCATGTGGCCAGTAACATGCTACACCTGTAGGGTGTAGGAAATGGCAAGAAAAAAAAAGTTCCTGCTCTTGAGGAGCTAAAAATGACTTGGGAGAGTAAGATGTTTAAAAAGTTAAGATGACAATACAAATTAGCATATGTTTAAGTGCCAAATCGCCCAGATAATAAGTGCTATAGGTGTTTTTAAGTTGACAAAGATTGCTTCCTCTGGGAAGGAAAACTTGCAATTGGTATAAGGAAGTGGTTGTCTCTTTGGGGGTAAATGGATTTGAGTCACTCTTTGCCATGAGGCTTGTTATTGAATTCAGGTTAGGTCGGGTGCATTTGCCCTCACAGGAAGTCACATGTTAGGGTAATGAAGGCAGAATTCTACTGTTACAGAAGAACTGGCTTTTCCATTAAGGCAAATGGACCTCAGCCAAAGGTTGACAACAATTCACTTGAGCCTCTCCCCGGTACTTCTGTCTCCTTGTTCCATCTCAAACTCAATCTCGTAACCACCGTATTCATCCTTGACATCAAAACTAACCATCTTCTTACATCGATCTCCTATGAATAGAAAAACCCTTTATATACCTTCACCTGAAACACATGTTTTTGTTCAGCTGGTATATGTCGTTCTGTTGATACATACTACTGTTTCTTCCTTCTGTGGACTGCTTCTTCCCAATCGGCTACTTTTTGCTCACCATTGCACTCCAAATTCAGCTAACGCATCTCTCTTGAAGTCTTTTTCAATTCCTTTATATTGTTTCTCTTCATAGGGTTTCCTCACTCTGAGTAGTTTCTCAGAAGTAATTTATCAGTTAACATTCAACTTAGAGTCTTCAGCATACATGGAGGCTTTTGAAAAATATTTGAGGGGCGCCTGCGTGGGTCAGTTGGTTGAGCATCTGACTTGATTTTGACTCACTCAGGTCATGACCGCTAGGGCATGGGATTAAGCCCCACATCAGGCTCTGCGCTGAGTGTGGAGCCTTCTTGGGGTTCTCTCTCCCTCTGCCCCCTTCCCCATTCATGCTCTGCCTCTCTCTGTCAATAAAATGTAAAAAAAAATGATGAATGAATAATATTAGATATAAAAAAGCCTTGTCAACTTTTTAAAAGGTATACCCATCCCCTCCCCTCACCCCTCTTCATCCATTGCACCAGAATTCAGAGTCTCCTTTGAAGGCATTTATGCTTATTTACCTTGTAAATCAAGATATCAGTTATATGAAAAAATCAATAGGAATGCAGTTTAGGTTACTATCTTTATAGTTCATTTTTCCTAGCCATACATTTCTCAAAAACTTGGATTTAGTTTTTGAGAGGAATTCAAAAGTATTTTGAATGTATTTATATAAGTATATTTGTATAATTCCAGCCATGCCACATCCAGAACATATGTCACAAAGAGGATGTCTCCTCTTTACTTATTTCTGGCTCTTTCTGAGGGAACTGGTGCCAACAATCACTCAGAAGTCATTTGTGATATATATCATGTTTCAGGACAAACCTGTTTCGAGTTTAATGAAAAGTATTCTGAGCTTAGGATCAGAAACCCCAAGCATTAGCCTTGACTTTGCAGCTTACCAGATATGAGACCTCGAGTAAATACTCTTGAGATTCAGCTTCAACATCCGTAAATTGTGAAGTGTGATCATTTCTGGCTTTGGTATTTGGGCATGGTGAATAGAAAGAATCATACATGTAAAAGTTTGTTGTTGTTGTTGTTGTTGTTGTTGTTGTTATATAGGAAAGTTCTAAATATTATGCCCTAGTTCAAAGAAGACAATTTAGGGGTGCCTGGGTGGGTCAAGTGCTTAAATGTCCAACTTTGTCTCAGGTCATGATCTCGCAGTTTGTGGGTTCGAGCCCCACGTCAGGCTCTGTGCTGACAGTTCAGAGCCTGGAGCCTGTTTCAGATTCTGTGTCTCTCTCTCCCCATCCCTCCTCTGCTCATGCCTTGTCTCTCTCTGTCTCTCAAAAATGAATAAATGTATTTTTTTAAAAAAGACAATTTATTCAGCCCCTAACCACTGGATTTCTCATGCATTTTATTTGCCAGTTCATCCATAGAGTAAAAATACATGCAAATATCTGAAAAGACCATCCATTCTACGGGAAATATACATAATTCATTATTCAAAGGCAACACAATAATTCAGTCAACTGACATTAATTTATTGAGCAAGGATGATGTGCCGAGACATGTATCATTTCCTTTTGGTTAAATAGTTGCCGTAGAAAAGAGCCGATCTCGTCCTGTCTTCAAGGTTCTTACACCCCTCACAATTTCTAGATGGGGAAGTAGTGTATGCAAATGTAAGTTTCCAACTTCTGCCTTGATTGCAAAAGAAACAAAAAAACAAAAACAAAACAAAACAAAACAAAAAATAACAATCCAGTCTGGTGAAGGAATCATGACCTGAGAAAGCCTTTACAATTATATTTCCCATTGAGAGTGAGTGTCTGGTTCTTGCCTTGTGGCCCTGTTCTGACCAATAAGACTCCGGGGGATGGAGAGATTGTCTTCTCGGAAAGGGAGAGGAGTGTTAATACAAATCCTGTTGTCCCTGCAGCTTTCCCCACAGCATGGTCAGTATCTTACGAGGGCATGAGTTTTGTAACTCCAGTAGACATCTTGGGAATATGAGGGAATGGCCAGGACAATGACATGGCAAAAAGCAGAGACATGTCATGGGTATTAATTACAATATTGAGTTACTTCTGTGGAACAATAAACGTCTGTATTATTTAAACCACTCCTAGTTAGGTTCTCTGGAGAAGTATAGAACATTTATTAAATATCACCCTGAGTAGGCATTGTGACTTTGTTTTCTCTTTTAGAATTCATGGCAAAATTCCAAGGGAAGTATCATTAGCTACATTTGGCAGATAAGGATACCAAGACTTGTGAAATTTGAGTAACATTGCCCAAAGCACAAAGCTATTAAGCAGAAACGCGGAGATTCCAATTCCAGAGTTTAGGTTTATCATGCCATTGCTAGTGCCACAAATGCTCGGCAATGAAATAAATCTACTGAATCCTGTGTGTGTATATGTGTGTATGTGTGTGTGCGTGTGTGTGCGTGTGTGTGTGTACTTAACTTGCTCATTTGATCTCAGAGATGACTGGCAAATTGGTTTCTACTACTAAAAAAAATTCTTTAGGGTTACTGCTGCCGTGTTTCTGTCTCTGAGGGAATAGCTGTCTCTAAAGCCAACTTGCTATTACTAACTTGGTTGAAGAAAATTAATGAAGAGCAGCAATGATCTCTTCCGTTCCATGTGCACATCTGGTGCTTAAGTAAGTCAGGCTGACATCTGAACATAAGATCCACGGTAACCACTACGGTGAAAGCTCCCCTACAACCTTTTACCATTTTCCAAAGGTGTATTTTTCAGGAAATAAATTATTTGGAAGGAGAAAGAGCTGATTTCAAAGGATTATTTCATTATGTAACCTAATACCTAGCAGTTCTGTCCTTTTGTCCCTTTTCCATTTGAATCAGCACCGAAAATACGGTGCAAACGCCTATAATTTGCCTTTTACTGGCGTTTTTAATAAGGTGGAGTGAATGTTAGCCTAGAGCCAGCAGGGGGTGTGTTGACTAGTGGGAAGAAAAAATTCCCAAGCAGATCTGAAGCAGCAGTGTGGGGGACTTCGTAGGTTGCTGAATTATTGTTCATTTGGAGGAACCTGGAGAGAGGATGCCAGAAAGGGTAAAGGAAAAAAACCAAATCTGTTGATGACTTACTTTAAGTTTTTCCTTACACCTCTGATATTATGTCTTTTAAGAAATCATGCATGACCAAGAATAATAATAGAAGTTTATTATCAAACACATTGAATAAAATCCATGATCTTAATTATTTTTATTTTTATTAAAAATAAATATGCCAGATCTCTTTTTCAATGAAAAACTTAGAGTTTTGTAATCATTTGAAGCTGTGCAATTTAGAAAAAAATATTTTCAGGGTTTCGTATATGTATAGTGATACAGACATTTTGACTGTGTTTTTTCTGTATAGCTCCATTTTAATCTTTATTTTCTTTATAAGTCACATCAGTCACTATCTACTAAGTGTCTTCTCTAGTCTAGCCCTGTATGAGGAACTGCACATACTCAGTTAATTAGGGATAACTGTGATTTTGAGGAAATTATGGCACAGTTATGAAGATAAATGCCTTCAAATTTCAGGGAAACTTGCTATGTGTTAAATACAAATTTTCCTCTGTTTTATCATAACAGAAACTATTTTAAAGGTTAAGTTAATATGTATGTATGACTTAAGACATTCTCCATTCAAAATTATTAATATACGGATGTTTGTAATAAGTTAGTTACATTAATTCATTTAAGTGGAATGTGTTTTGATTCAATGCACATAAGATCTCTATTTGGTATCCTATTTAAAAAAAATCTCTACAATGTATAACTAGATAGTGGAGGTACAAAGATAGTACCTGCTCTGCTCTAAAGCTATATACAACTTAAGAAAGGATTGGCATACAAGCAAAAAAATGATATAGGCAAGTGTTTGGGAAACCCTAGCTCATAGGTCAAATCAGGTCTACTGTTTGTGTTTGAACAGTACACATACTATGAATTTTTTTTTTTGTTTTACATTTTTTAGTGGCTGCAAAGAAATGCAAATTCCAGTGTCTACAAAAATTTTTGGTCTATAAATAAATGTTAGGGTCTACAATAAATTCTTTCTTCTTTCCTCCCTTCCTGCTCCCTCTCTCCTTCTTTTCTCTTTCTCTTTTTCTCTTTCTTTCTTTCTCTTTTCTTTCTTTCTTTCTTTCTTTCTTTCTTTCTTTCTTTCTTTCTTCTTTCTTTCTGTCTCCTTTCTTTCTTTCTCTCTCTCTTTTAAAATATAGCCACAGTAATTTGTTTACATGTTATCTATGGCTGTCTTTGCATTACAATAGCAGAGTTGAGAAGTTTCCACAGAAGTTATAAGATCTGCAAAGCCTAAATTATTTACTAGATGACTCTTTACTGACCCCTGATATAGTCTATAAAGTGCAACACTAGAATAGAATTCAAGGTATAGATGTACTATACATTGGAGGACATGATATTGTTCATTCATCCATTCAGATTTTTTCTTTTTTATCAAGACCCTTTGATATATCAGATACCATGGGATAAGCTGACTAACAAAAGAATCCCTTGAGGGGTGGATATGTAGATTTATTGGTGCTAATTAGATTGAGTTAAACATATTTCTGTTAAATGAGTTGAGTTTGGATCTTCACAATGTTTCACTTTCCCTAAATAAAATATAATTTTATTTATTATATAAAATATAATAACATAAAATATCATTGGTTCCTATTCTTTTGATCTTTGGAGATTATTGAGAAATTTTGATTTTCTTCCCATAAATTCCCGTTGCTTATTGACCGCATGTTTTTATGTATGCTTACATTTTGGTATTTATTGTGGCTTACTTACAACCTTGCATTATTGCAAAAAACTCCTATATACATTTTGCTTTTAGCATTTTTTTTTAACATTTTGCCCCATTTACTTAATAATTCATACTCTCTCTCTCTTCGCTTTCTTTCTGTGGCTGTCATCTTCTATAGTTCCTCTATTTCATTGACTCATCCAACACCTGGGTCAACACAAGGAAAGATCCAGAAAGTGTCAGGCAGAGAATAGCAGTGAAAGCTCGTGATACTCATGATTTCATATACAGACAGTTCCTGCCTTCAGATGGTTCTATTTACAATTTTCTTCTACTTTATTATGATCCCAAAGTGATACATATTCAGTAGAAATGATATTTCACATTTTTATTTTGGATCTTTTCCCTGGGAGGATAAGGTGGTAACATCCTTTCTCATGATGTTGGGCAATGGCAGTGAACAACAGCTCCTAGTCAGCCACAGATCATGAAGGTAAATAACCAATGCATTCTGTACCCACACCACCATCCCACTTCCTACTTTACTACAGTATCCAATAAATTATATGAGATAGTCAACACTTTATTATAAAGCAGTCTCTGCGTTAGATGATTTGGCCCAACTGTAGGCTGATATATGTAAGTGTAAGTTCTGAGCATGCATAAGTTCAGCTGGGCTAAGCTATGATGTAGGTTAGATGTATTAAATGCATTTTTTACTTACGATATTTTCAACTTATCATCGGTTGATTAGGACATACCCCCATAATGAGTTGAGGAGGTTCTATATTTTGTCCCTGTCTGACAACTAATTACAATTGAATTACATGCCAAGGGAAACAAATCCAACACAGTGGGGACTCACACCTAGAAGAGGACTTGACCTCTTCTTGTGGCCCCGGAGTTTCCTAGAGAACATAGCTTATGTGTTGAGCCAAGAGAGATGGGAGGAGAAGGGTGTGTTTGAGGAGTTTGAGTGAAGAACGCCCAGGGTGAAGACAACCAGAACTACTAGTGGTCTCCAAAAAAACAAGTGATTTAGCTAAGGGTCAGACTATAGGAAAATTGTTGAGGGTTTGCTATCTGGTAAAGGAGATAGTAAAAGGTATTGGAGGGAATTTTAATTAATTTTTTAAAGGAAGGAAGTGACTCGTGGTTTCATATTTTATAGTTCTTTGGTTTCAAATGTCAGTCAAGCCACTTTTCATAGATGCATTTATCCTTGCAAGGAGATAATGTGTACTCCTCCTTTGAACATTTGTTGTCACTTTAGATGTGTCTACCACCTTTTCAAAGAAATAACAGTGTATGGGTTTGAGATTTGGTGTTCAGGATGTTGGACATATATTAAGATTTCATCTCATGTTAGGCATATGATAGAAAGGACAAATTATTTAAAATCTTTTTAACTGTAAAATGGGAGAATGTTAGGGTGCCTGGGTGGCTCAGTCAGTTAAGCAACTGACTTCAGCACAGGTCACGATCTCGCGATCTTGAGTTCGAGCCCCACATCTGCTATCACTGCAGAACCTGCTTTGGATCCTCTGTCTCCCTCTTTCTCTGTCCCTCCCCAGCTTGTGCGTGTGTGTGCACTCTCTCGCTTTCTCAAAAATAAACATTGAAACATTGAACATTTTTTTAAAAATGGGATAGTGCCAAAGGACAAGGTGGTTGTGAAAATCCCAAATGAAATGCAATGCTTAGTACTTGAAGCGCTCATGAAATGGTTGTTATTCATAGTTTGGTGCCATTAAATATGACAATTTAACTTCCAGCAAGTCCTGTTTGGGACCACTCGGTTTCACTCACATAGCAAAGCTTCGTAGGGATATCAAGATCCTACTTATCAAAGACGATCATATTCCCCTGGGGGAAAAAGACCTTAGAATATGGCCAATGCAAACATTCTGTGTTTGACATTTGTCTGACAATTTGTGTCTGGTGGACTCTGGCTTATGTTCCGAAGCGTTAATAGGAAGTTTCAGAATCTGAATGATGATACCTCACCCTCAAAAAGAATTTGTTTTCAATACAGCCAAAATGAGTTGGCATAATAAAGTCTGTCTTAAAAATTTATAATGGCAAAAAGACAGATGGAAAGCAATTTATTTAAAGACGATTTTAAAGTAAAAGCAGAAAGTTGTAGCTCAGTGATTTTGGTCTAAAATGATTAGAGATTGGGTAAGATTAGATTTATAGATGCTGAAGTTCAAAAGTTTGGTGCTAAATTTACTAGACAAATGTTTCTCAAGGATATTCCATCGCTCAGAATTTACTGACTCTGTACCTCCAGTTCCCAATACGAAACTATCTTTTCTTGCTATGATGTTATTTCCTGGTTTAGGAAAGAGTCATCCTGCCTTTACAACCCCAGAAAGCATTTAGTACATAGCTGCATTGAGAATGGAGAAACCTCAGTTGGTTTCTTAGGAAACCTTAGTTGGTTTCTTACTATATTCTTGGAATTCTATATAAAATGATATTTCCATCTTTTGTTTTGCTTCTTATTTGTCAAAAAACCTGATTAATGGGTTTCAAAATCCGCATCTCGGTTTCCTGGCAATTTTTCATCGGATTAAAATGAGAACTTGATGCAGCATGAGTCTATGAATTGCTGGTGTGCAACTTTAGGTTTATAGGATTGGATAAATTAAATTTGATTTGGGGGAAAAGGTATGTGTGAATAAAGTATATATACAATTTAATCTTGATCAAGCTTTTCATATGGAGGGTTTTAATTACTTCAGCTCACCATCTTTGAACCATTTGCATATCTCCTTAATGACATTTTTTTTTCTGCTATTAAACAGAAAATAAAGCCAGCCCCAACCAAATGTGTTAGAGGGAAACAGGGGAAGATGATAGCATCGCTTAATAATGTGTTGTAACCAAGAAGGAAATTAAAGACTTTTCGTAACTTTGGTTTATTTCACAAAAGACCAAGTTTCCCCGTGTGGATGGATTTAGGAAGGCAGGCTGTTTGCTGTCTATTTTCAAGACTTTCAATCATGGCTTGCAATTATACCCATTTCTGCCTATGTGAGTTAATTCTGCACAGCACCAGACCATTGGAGACCGTGATAAAAACATGACACTGACACATATTTTCTTTTTGGGAAATTTCCATAGACATGTTTGATGTTCTTGATGTATCATTACAGCCCTGACGATGTAGTTCTATAACTAATGTAGTTCTAAACTTTTGACTGTGAGGTTTGGTCTGTGGATAGGAGGAGTCCAACAATTTAGAGTTTATACATTCAACAAACATATTGATCACCTCCTGGGGGCTAGGTCAACATGAGAGAGCTGCACTAGCTATTAGACAAATACGCCATGTTCTCGGCCCTCAGAACACTCCCACGTGTGGACAGTAAGACAGACATCACAACCACTAAATATATACTAAATGATGAATTTACCAGCAAAAGCCAGAACAGGAAGAAAGGGACTCTGCCTTCTGAAAACTCAGCAAGATAGATTTTTTTGAATCCAGAGCTGATGAGCAAAACTTCGTCTGTTGTGGGAGCAATGGAGGAATCTCAGGCAAAAGCAAAGCAAAAGCAGAATTTCAGGCAAAACCAAAGTAGGATCCAAAGTCATGAGCCTGTTTGCCATGTGCTGGAGAAAATTTGAACCAGAATAAATGTTATGTGCCTGGGATGAATACAGAAACAATGAGAAAAGTAAATAGTATATGTAGTGTTAAATGTGTCAATGTTGTCTATATTTCAGATTACTCAGAAGGGAGATTTGAATGCAGAAGGCAAACTGGTAATCCGAAGTAGACCATTTTTACTTTTAGGCTTAGAAAAGACTATAGATACTTCTATTAGAATATAGGAATACATGACCTGATAATATTGTAAAATTTGTTAAATTTTATTCTATTTTATTGTGGTAAGAACACTCAAAATGAGATCTACCAACTTAATAAAATTTTAAGTGCACAAAACAGTGCTTTTAATCATAGACACAATGTTCTACAGAAGATCTCTAGAAGTTACTCATTTTGTGTAACTGAAACCTAATACCCATTGATTAGCAGCTCCCCATTTTCCCCTCCTCCCAGATCCTAGTAAACACCATTCTACTGTCTGATTCTGAGTTTGACCATTTAATTAATTAATTAATTAATTTTAATGTTTATTTATTTTTGAGGGAGATAGAGCGCAAGAAGGGGAGGAGCAGAGAGAGAGGGAGACACAGAATCTGAAGCAGGTTCCAGGCTCTGAGCTGTCAGCACAGAGCCTGACATGGGGCTCAAACTCATGAACCGTGAGATCATGACCTAAGCCGAAGTTGGATGCTTAGCTGACTGAGCCACCCAGGCACTCCTGAGTTTGACCATTTTAGATGCCTCATGGAAGTGGAATCATGCAGTTGGTTCTTCTGTGGCTGGCTTATTTTATTTAGCATAATGTTCTCAAGGTTCATCCATATTGTTACATACTGTGAATTTTCTTTTCTGTTTAAATGCTAAACAATATTCCAGTGTGTGTGTGTGTGTGTGTGTGTGTGTGTGTGTGTGTGTATTTATCCATTCATCTGTCAATAGGCATTTGCTTATTGCCACATCTTGGCTATTGTGAATAGCACTTTAACATGAGTACTAATATTTCTTCAGGATCATGATTTCAGTTCTTTTGGACAAATACTCAGAAGTGGGACTGCTAAATCATATGATAGCTCCATTTTAAGTTCTTAAGGAATCTCCATACAATTTTACATGAAGGATATACCATTTTACAGTTTCATTAAAAGGGTACAAGAATTCCAATATCCTTTTATCATCATCAAAATTATTGTCTTTGGAGGGATTTTGATAATAGCCATCTTAACAGGTGTGATATGATATCTCATTATGATTTTGATTTGAATGTGATTAATAGTGACAGAGAATCTTAGCATATATCTATTGGCTATTTGTATGTCTTTGGAGAAAGGTCTATTCATGTCTTTAGCCCATTTTTTTGCTGTTGAGATGTAGGAATTTCTTTTATAAATTTTGGAAATTGACTCTTTATTAGATATACAGTTAAAAATCTTTTCTTCCATTCTACAGGAAGCCGTTTAACTCTGTTGAGTGTTTCCTTTGCTATGCAGAAGCTTTTGCTTGATTTAGTCCTACTTATCTATTTTTGCTTTTGTTGGCTGTGATTTTGGTGTCCTATCCATGAAATTATTGTTAAGGATAATGTCATGAAGCTTTTCCGCTATGTTTTCTTATAAGAATTTTACAGTTTCTTCTGAGAGTCTAACATTTAGATCTTTATTTTGATTTGAATTTGTGTGTGGTGTGAAATAAGGATCTAATTTCTTTCTTTCTTTCTTTCTTTCTTTCTTTCTTTCTTTCTTTCTTTCTTTCTTTTGCTTGTGCATATCCAGTTTTCTTAGCATCATTTGTTGAAGAGACTTATCTTTTCCCCATTGTATAGTCTTGGCATCCTTGTCAAAAATCGGTTTACCATATATGTGTGGACTTACTTCTGGGTTCTTTATTCTGCTCTGTTGATCTGTATGTCTGTCATTGTGCCAGTATCATACTATATCATAATATTTTAATTACTTTAGTTTTGTAATATATTATGAAATCAGAAATTGTGATGCCTTCAGTTTTGTTCTTTCTCAAGTTGATTTGGCTATTCAAGATCCCTGTGAATTTTAAAAGTGTAGAAAAAAGGAAGTTAAAAAAATTCAGAGTAAAAATAGAGAGCAAAGGGAAGAAGTAGACAAAATAGAGAATAGAAAAACCAATAAAACTGAGCTGGTTTTTGGAAACGATAAACAAAATTAGTAAACCTTTAGCTAGACTGATAAAAATAAAAAAGAAAACTGAAATAATGCAATCAGAAATGAAAGAGGAGACATTAAATTTGATGCCACAGAAATAAAAAGGATCAGAAGAGACTAATATAACCACTAATATACCAATAAACTAGATCATTTAAAGTAAATAAATAAATTATTGGAACTTCAACCAGCAGATGGAATTCTGAAGCAATAGAAAGTTTAAACAGATTGTACTATAACTAGTAAGGAGATTAAATCAGTATTAAAAAAATTTACACAAAGAAAAGCCCAGGACTAGATAGCTTTACTGATAAATTCTATCAAACATTTAAATAGCATTAACAGCAATCTTTCTCAAATTCTTCCAGAAAACTGAAGAAGACAAAACACTTTCAAACTTGTCTTATGATGCTAGTATTAACCTGACACCAAAGTCAAAGACCTCACAAGAAAAGAAAGCTACAGGCCAATATCTTAATAAATGTAGATGAAAAAGTCCTCAACAAATACTATGAAACTGAATTCAACAGCACAATAAAAAGATCACGTAGCATGACCAAGTAGAATTTATCCCTGAGATGCAAAGATGTTTCAACATATAAAAACCAATTCACGCAATATACTGCATTGACAGAATAAAGGATAAAACTAGCATGATTATCCAAATAGATGCCAAAAAATTGATGAAATTCAACATTCTTCCATGTAAAACATCAAAAACTAAAATAAAAGAAAACTACTTAAACATAATAAAGACCATATTTGAAAGCCCACAGCTAACATCACACTCAGTAGTGAAAAAACTGAAAGTTTTTCTTCTAAGATCTGGAACCAGGTAAGGATGCATACTCTCATCACTTCTTTTTAGTGTAATACAGGGAGTCCTAGCCAGAGCAAGTAGGCAAGAAAAACAAATAAAAAGCATTTAAGTCAGAACAAAAGAAATAACATTGTTCCTGTTTGCAGATAACATGGTCTAATATACCGAAACCCCTGAAAACTCCATAAATAAATAAAATTTAAAACATGGTTAGAACTAGTAAGTGAACTCAGTAGTGATGCAGGCTACAAACCAAAATACAAAAAAAAAAAAAATCATTTGCCTTTTTATACACTAACAATGGGTTTTCTGGAAAGAAAATTAGGAAAATAACCTCATTTATAATAACACCAAAAAGAATAAAATACTTAGAAATAAACCTAAGTAAGCTGGCAAAATACTAACATACTGAAATCGACAAAACATTGATAAAAATAAAGAAAACACAAACAAATGTATGATACCCTATTTTTATATATTGAAAGTTTTAATGTTAAATTGTCCATACTACTGAAAGCAATATATGGAATCCATTCAATCCTTATCAAAATTCCAACAGCAGTTTCTAGAGAAATAGAAAAAAAAATTTTTTTTGAATGTGTTAACTTTTAATTATCTGTAACCATATTTTTGGTTTCCTCCCTTTCAAATGTGCTTAAAGTAGTTTTACC
The DNA here is from genome assembly GCF_007474595.2 of Lynx canadensis. Taxonomy (NCBI): domain Eukaryota; kingdom Metazoa; phylum Chordata; class Mammalia; order Carnivora; family Felidae; genus Lynx; species Lynx canadensis. The sequence continues at coordinate 114,031,369 of NC_044310.1, forward strand.
CTGGAAGGGAGCAGGGTCACCAATGTTTGGCTAGTTCAGCAAGCTACTCAAACAATAAAGTAATTCCAACTATGTTTTCCCTAACTTCTTAAATTCCCAAGGCAACAGAACTAGAGACACTGACCAAATATGAAAATGATTTTGCAAAGAATCAAGTCACTTCTTTGAAGAAATTTTAAACTCCAAAGAACAACCTACATATCTTTTCACTCTTTCTAACTGCATAACACGTTTTAACCTCAAGTGAGTTATTTAACCAGCAAAATTTTCCTCCTGCTGGGAATGAAAGAGAATTGCAATTTGCAAAAAGCAAGCCAAGGTAAAAACATAGGCATGTCCAGCAGACACTGGAAGAAATGCTATTTTATGGAGAAAAAGGAGGAGGTTGGGAAGGGTTGTTTTGAATGAAAGTTCACAGAGGAAAGCAAGAGTTAAGAGAGATGATGGTTTCTTACCAAGTGAATCAGTGGATTTCTTGTAGAAGATTCAATGTACATCTTATCCTGTTGGAGCAATTGATTGATTAGTCTTTCCTGTTGATGATTCTTCTGTTGGTATCTGTAAATGAAAATCTTTTCATAATTGATATTGAGTGGCACTGCTATCTCTTCCAGCTTTCTCTTCTAGCTTCCTGAGTCCATTTGAGTGAGATTTCCCTTACTAGTTTTCACAAAACATTCTTTTGACCTGAAAAGACTTAGGACTTGATCTTTTATCTAAGACTAATCAAACACTTATTGTCCCGAAACTCCATGATAATTAACATGTTACAGAATTCCAAATAGACTGGATATAAGAATGTTTAAACAAATATGTGAATGGAAACACAGCCACAGAAATCTCTTCTTCAAAACCCACTTAGGAAATAAAGGACTGTGTATATAGTTGTCAACAAATTGGCAAGATTTGGTGTTTACTCCAGATTCTAGCATCTTCATGGAAAGAGGGTATATTGTTCCTTGAAGTCTTCATATACTTATCAGGCTTTCTCCAGTCTCATTGTGCTCAGAGTGTGAGAGGTTAGGAAAACATATAGTTTGAGATGGCTTTCTCTTATGAGTCACGATATCCTGGGGGATCAGTCTAATGAAAGTGGGGAAGGAGACAACCAGGGACCTCTCGAAAGCTCTGACCTGACTTAAAGCTTCAGTCTAGTCTGATTCTTCCCCACTTTGCCATTTAGAACTGGAAAAGAGAGGGGCGCCTGGGTGGCGCAGTCAGTTAAGCGTCCGACTTCAGCCAGGTCACGATCTCGCGGTCCGGGAGTTCGAGCCCCACGTCAGGCTCTGGGCTGATGGCTCGGAGCCTGGAGCCTGTTTCCGATTCTGTGTCTCCCTCTCTCTCTGCCCCTCCCCCCTTCAAGCTCTGTCTCTCTCTGTCTCAAAAATAAATAAAACATTGAAAAAAAAAGAAATTTAGAACTGGAAAAGAGAGACCAAATATCAACTTTTCCTGCCTTAAGAACTTGTTGAGGAGAGGAATCATCTGCTATAAGCCATACCCTAACACAGGGACTTGTGTTCCTCTAGTACATATCTCAGTAGGCTTTCCTTATTATGTTAGATAGCTGACAACTTTAAAACTCTACTATGGGGCACCTGGGTGGCTCCATCAGTTAAGCATCTGACTTTGGCTCAGGTCATGCTCTCACAGTTTGTGAGTTCGAGCCCTGCATCAGGCTGTGTGCTGACAGCCCTGAGCCTGGAACCTGCTTCAAGTTCTGTGTCTCCCTTTCTCTGTGCCTCTTCCCCACCCCTGCTCACACTCTGTCTTTGTCTCTCTCTCAAAAACAAGTAAAAATTAAAAAAAAAATTAAATCTAATTAAATCTACTGTAAAATGGGTTAACCATGGTCTACAGCTTCAGAAAGCTTTATAAGAATCAGTAGAAATATTTTGATGAAATCTCAATAGTTTATTTATTTATTTTTGTTTTCTTTGCCTCAGGAGACATATCAAGAAAGAACTGTTCTCCTATGGGATTGTAATGGTTTCCTGTCTCAGTTCTAGGCCTTAATCTATTTTGAATTTGTTTTTGTGTATGGTATAAGAAAGTGGTCAGGTTTCATTCTTTTGCATGTTGCTGTCCAGTTTTCCCAACACTGCTTGTTGAAGACATTACCTTTCTTCTATTGGATATTCTTTCCTGCTTTGTAAAGATTATTTGACCATACAGTTGTGGGTTCATTTCTGTCCATTGACTACACACACACACACACACACACACACACACTCTAACACACTGGAATATTACTCAGCCATAAAAAATAATGCCATCTTACCATTTGCAATAATGTGGATGTAGCTAGAGAGTATTATGCTAAGTGAAATAGAGAAACACAAATCCATATGATTTCACTCATATGAAAAAATTGACAAAACATATGAATATAGGGCATAAAAGACAGGAAAACCAAGAAGCAGACTCAACTATAGAGAACAAACTAGTGGTTACCAGAGGCATGGTGGGTGGGAAATGGGTGAAATAGGTGATGGAGATTAAGGAGTGCACCTGTTGCGATGAACACTGGGTGTTGTATGGGAGGGCTGAATCACTAAATTCTACACCTGAAACTAATATTATACTGTGTGTTAACTGACTGGAATTTAAATAAAATTTGTCAGAAAAAGAATCAATAGAAATAGCACTGTCCTCTGGGAAGGTAATTGTGATACACGCATCAAGAATTGCCAAATGTATACACTTTGTAGCCCTCTGAGGTCACTTTTTGGGAGTGATCTTAGGGAGATTCTTCTCAATATAGAATTAATATGAGGAAGTGTTCCTCAATTTAGAATCCTACAAACGCACAAGGATATTTATTACAGCTTTCTTTTTAAGAGTGAAAAAATATTATAAATACCCCCCTATTCCATATGATGTATAGCAAACAAACTTTGTATATGCATACAATGAAATTTCACACAACCATTACAAACCATAATTATGGATAAAACATAGACCCCAAATTGCATGACATATGAAGGGAAATTCATACAACATAACTTCAAAATTTAATAAATATATGCATATTATGCATATGGACAAATAATACATAGAATAAGCAAGCATTGAAATAGATGTGCTAGAGTAAACATTGTGAGATTTTTCCTTTTAGAACATTTTCTTTAGTGTTGTTATATCCATCAGTGGTCTAAAAAATAAGTTCAAAATGTAGCAATGGATATCATAGAGCAAAAGAAAACAACTGATGATGACTACATTAATTAAAATGTTAGCATTCTAATTATCACTGGCTAATGATATAAAATCAATCTGCAAATGAGGTAGCCTGCTGTGAAAAGTGAGAGGTAGAAGTGAGATTTCATTGCATATTTCTGATCTCAGAATAACAATGTGTGGCCAAAGAAGAAAGAATATGAGAGGGAAACTGAGAAAACGAGTAGGATTGGCTTTCTGCCAGGCGCTAGGGCACACACATGGATTTGTGCTATACTCCTTTCACATACACAATAGGTTTACTGACAGTGATGAACATGAACCAGTGTATTGGGTGATAATGAATCTGGCACATGTGTCTTCCTCAGTTTTCTCTTTCTGTAAATGGCCCAATAATTTAAAGAGTGATCTCAGCTCTTAGCAGCCTTTTATACCAATATGGCCCTAGACATAATCTAAAAGGATTTAGTGGGACCCATCATAATGGATGTGTTTGACAGAAAAAAAAAATGGTAGCTAAATGGAAGCCGTGCACCTGTCCTCATGCTGTAGGAAAGTGTCACTCTGTCTGCATGAGTGCACAGAGGGACTCATTCAGACAAGGCCAGATGGGATAGAAAGAAAAGGACCAGCCTGCGGGTTGCAGAATGTGACCTAGACTCTCAGCTCCTCCATTGAGTGACCGTAGGCATTTTATTTGACTGTAATTGGCCTCAAATGCTCCACTTACACAAGAGTCTAATAATAGCTTATCCATCTTTTTTTTGCAAGTCTTCCTGAATGAGATATTGTACGTGTAAGCATTTTAAAAATACCAGCACTTAACAAAGTGCTAAATACACCAGATATGCTCACTATAAACTAGTTATCAATGAAAGATTTTCTAATCAATCTCAGTGTTTGCTAGAGTGAAGTGACTAACAGTTTTTCACTGTTGAAACCCTAAAATTGTACAAATGTTTTGGAAAACACCCTCACAATGTGTACTCGGAGGCTTGAAAACATCAGTAAACTTTGACCCCGTAATCCCAATTTTGGGGACAAATTGTAAAGAAGTAACACTAGAAAGATACCCATGGCAGAGTCATTTATATCCCACAAGAATATAAAGGACAGATAAATGCAGAACCATAGCAGATTGATTAAGTAAATTAATGCATGATGAATTAGAATATGATACTCATCAATGATACTTGTGAAGATCTTAGAAATGCCATTTTGTACTGTTAAGAAGAAACTCAATATGCATCATATGTGCAGTTATATATAAACAGTACTATAAAATATATGAACATAAAAACTGGAAGTGTTTTTCTTCAGGTGATGGGATTTTTCTGGTTTATTGAATATTCCATGTTTTCTATAAATTTATATTATTTTAATCCAGAACAAAACTTTTAAATCTGAAATGACCAGTTCTCGTTAGTTGCAAAACAAAGGCTGAATGGCTCAATGATGTGATCACTGAGAAAATCATGGCTCGTATTATTTGGTTTCATTTATAAACATCACATGTGTGTACTGTATTTCAGACACTGTGAGTGAGCCCAGATTGGTTGATTATTTTGTAATTTTTATTTGGGGCCATTTATTTTTCATAAAGATAGTCACTGAGAGATTAAAATTCAAAAGACAAGGTAGAGCACATTAAGATCTAAGACATATAATGGCAGTTTTAAGCAATGTTTTTCTGGAAGTGTGAAAGAACTGGAAAAGAGAGAGTGTGAATTGAGTGTTCCAAACAACAGCACTGCCTGTTAAAAAAAAAAAAGTCTAAAAGTATCACAGTGTGAATTAAGAAATGAGAAAAAAAAAGTAAGACAAAATTGCTACATTAAAAAAAATTAAAAAATAAACACCTATGTGTGATTCCTACTAGTTCTTTAAATTAAGGCTTTTTTGATAATGTGGTCACCAGGTTGTAGTTTGAGGTGTGGTGTCCTTGGCAGTTTTTCACTTGAAAGAGGTTTCCCTCATTTCACCCACACTTATCCTTGCCAGATTTCTATTAAGGAGAAAGTGAAAAAAAAAAAGCTAGCAAAAAAAAAAAAAAAAGCCTAAAATTTGACATTCTAAATATGTCTAGAAGATGTGTTAAATTGCAGTGATTTCTTAAGAACACCAAGGTGCCCTGGGACTCAGACATTTTAATTCAGACAGACCTTATCTATAGTGTGTAAAATCGGAACCATTCACTGGACTCCAGCTGGCTTAATTGCTTGCAGTTTATGGATTGCACTATCATTTTAACTCTTTCAGGGATAAGAGTGGGAGGGAATGAGATGAGATTTGGAATCCACACAATCCATAACCACAAGGCTAGGTCTGCCAGTTAATATTATCTAACATGGAAAAAGTTGCTTAACCTCTCTATGTCTGAAACACTTACAAGTTGGATGGGGTGATGATTTATCATATTGCTGCAAGGATTACATGAGACAACACATGAAACCGTGTCTGGCACAGAATGTGTACCCCTTACATAAACACTCTTCTTGTTATATATGAAGATACTTAAAAAAATAAATGGGATCAGAGTTGTGGTTTCATGATCATAATCGGGTAGGAAAATGGAAGCTGCATCACAATAAGAGAGATTAGTTGCCTGGAAAGAAGTCAAGAGGTATTTTTAATGATCCATATATGAGCTAATAAATATCAGAGGGGAACTAATGTTTACAGGGAGCATTTGGAAAGGTATTACAAGAAAAACATCATCTCAGGAGGAATGGTTCTGATGTCAAGCAGAAATAAAACAGAATAGAGTGATTCCAGAAATTCATACTTATAATATCGGAGGAGCAGATATCCTTGAGACCCTAAAGACTAAGAAATAAAATTGAGGAATCTTTGAAAGACATGGATTAATTTAAACTCAGCTTCTCGACAAATATCACATAGGTATGGCATTCACACCTGCTGATAAAACTTCCCAAATGAAAAAGAGCCCACAGGGCAAAGATGAAGACATGCCCCATAGTAAAATCTTTCCTAAAAATGGAATTAACTGACAAATGCAAGGATTATTAAAGCAACACCTTTTAAAATAAACTATTTTAGTATTAAGAGATCCCCCCTCAAATGGAAAGGGGAGTGGGGGCTCATAAATAAATATAGACATTGACTTTAATCTATATTAAATACACAAGAAACATACTAATTTTTTTGAGAGAATTGTATTGCTAGGAAACTGGGAACTTGAGCTAAGTTTTAAAGTCTTTGAGACTCAGAGCAATTCTTAGATCTTTCAACTTTCTCCGAGAGCTGTATAGCTCTCAAGAAAGACAAGAGATTTCTAAATACTGACTTCAGATGTGTCCAAGAATGAGAAGAGAAAAGCAAGAACACTCCAGAGTGTCAAACTCAGGGCTTTGAGTTTTTGGGCACAGAATCAGGTACAGCCAAAAAATGTTCCCTGATCCAAAGCAGGAGACATTCACAATATTCATCCAATGAAAATTCAGGTTTCTTTAGATCTATGCCTGTCTCTCTTTCCTTCCTTTCCTGAAGGAGATAAAGGTGCTTATGGTGGTTACTTTGTCTCTGGTCCATAGTATAATTTAAGTATAGAGGTTTAGATGATTTGTATTTTTGCTTTATAGGTCTCCAGTCTAAAACAAGTTATGAAACTATAGAACATCAAACTGAGATCCCAGACTTTGAGTTTAATGTCCTGGATGGATGAGACTTTGGGTTGTTTAATTTGGTAAGGAGTCAAGTGTGTTATATGTGTGGAAAAAGATATAAAAAAATGTTTAGTGACTAGAAGAGGGGGGGATTGTGGCAAAGTTGGTGATGTTCACCCAAAATTCCAAGCCCCCTTCTAGTTAGGTAGGGCCAAGGGCCTTGTTCAAACCACCATAACTGTGGGAGGAAATAACAAGTTTCCAGGCTGGACTGACACACTCAGAAAATGACATACACATTTTCAGCTTTCTGTCTCCTGCCCCATAGACTGGGAGGCTGTGCTTTCAGATGGTGTAGTGATAAGACAGTGGATCATTAGTTAGCTTGCGACTTCTTTCACCCTTACAGCCTGAAATAAACACGGAACAAAAGCAAGAAATAAACTATGGAGATAGTTGTTTTGGTAGCATAACCCTAGCCTATCCTGGCTCTGAGAGAGAATATGTAGTACAGGGATTACGAAATAGAGAGTGCTATTCTCAGAAACTCTTTCTCTTGTTTGCTGTTTTCCAAAAGAGAACACTCTAACCTTTCATTAAGTGAAACTACTGAGAATACATCTAGGTAGGGCACCAAAGTCAAACTGAGATCTCAGGGGGATACGCACCTCTCTCTACACCAGTTCTAGACACAGATTACTTCGTTTCAGAGACTAAGGAAGCAAACAGACAAGTCATATGCTCTACATATGTTCAAATTGCAACAGTGGAACTCGCAGTAGGAAGCCTGGAAGGAATGAAAGAAAAACTTCTGCTAGGACTTTCTTGTATTTGTACATTCTCCTCTCCTGGTAAGCTGAAGGATTTGACGGTATGTTTTTCCCCAACTTAAAACCAATACCTCCACTTCTCAGTTCATTTTGCTTTCTCAGGAGTTCTGAGACATGGATCAATCTCTTTCTTTTCCCTTTATACTAGATATCTTCCTTCAGCCTTTCAAGGTACAACCTCATATAACATTACCGTGACCTCCATTCTCCATCAAACTTTCCCATTCTTTCTCCTCCCTTTCACTGAAGAACATGATGAATTCTCCAGATTTACCATCTAGGTATCGTTACATCCCAGTCACATGCCAACTATGTCAAGCCATCAGAATGGCTCGAGGTATGATCACCAATGCTCCCTGATGGTAGAACCATTGAACGTTGCTACTCCCCAGCACACTTGACCTCTCAGAAGCATTTCACACTCTATCATTCCCTTGTTGTGAGGTATTCTTTCCTCTTGACATCTACAGATTATTCAGTGTCTCCCGCTTTGCTCATAGCTCCTTTATAGTTTATTTTCTTCCCTTGAGTCTTTCAAGTTTGCAGTACCTCAAGGTTCAATTTTAGATTATTTCATTTTTTCACTGGATACAATTTCCCTAGGTGAATTCTTATACTCCCATGGTTTCATTGCTGAAAATTATATCCAAAGTCAACACCACTCATCTGAACTCCAGATCCACATATTAAGCCATCTTCCTGACATCTCTACTGAGATATCCTTAAGACCCTCAAACTCAGCGTGTCCCAATTATCTTACATCAGGGTTGCCTACACAAAAAACAACTTTTCCTGAATTTTCCAGAATACCCTACACATCTCCTTTCTCATACACATCTCATCAATTCTAATCCCTATAAATGTCCAAAAAGTATTGTCTTGCTTTCCTCTCCTCTTCTAGCCCTTCAGTGAGACCCACCATAATAGTTTACATGTCTACTTAAAGGAGCATCCTCAGTAGACTCACATCTATTTGTTCCCTAGCCAGACACCTCTATATTGCAGCCAGACTGATCTCTTAAAAACAATTCTGAACTTTTAATTACTCTCGTAAAAACTTTTCAGTGATTTTCCATTGCTTTCATGAAATATTCAAATCTTTAACATAGTCTCCCAGGCCACAAATGAGCTGGTTCTGCTTCTCTCTGTTTGCTCTGTCTTCCATTCCCTTCATGCACCACACTTTTGCTTGTTATGTTCTCCTTCACATGGCCTCCCTATACAACACTCTCTTCTGAATAGAATACCTTTTCTCTTTATTTCAACCTGTCAACTGAAACTTATCTCTCACATGTCCAATTTATATGTCCTTTTCCCAACTTCCTATTTTATATTTTTTAATTTTTTTTAATTTTTTTTTAACGTTTATTTATTTTTCAGACAGAGAGAGACAGAGCATGAACAGGGGAGGGTCAGAGAGAGGGAGACACAGAATCTGAAACAGGCTCCAGGCTCTGAGCTGTCAGCACAGAGCTCGACGCGGGGCTTGGACTCCCGGATCGTGAGATCATGACCTGAGCTGAAGTCAGCCGCTTAACCGACTGAGCCACCCAGGCACCCCCCCCAAATTCCTATTTTAGAGTACCTCTACTTTTTTCCTCATGGCACTTATCATATTTTTGATTGTTTAATAATCAGGGTTTTTTTTTAAACATATTGTTGGTCTCTTGACTATCAAGAATCCTATTTGTCCTTTTCATCAATAAATCTTTAGTCCCGGTTTGGTACTTGTCACAAAGTTGGCTCTTACTAAGTAGTTATTGACTTCTCAAGTGATACATAGTTCACTCACATTAAAATCAATAGGAAATAGGGGTGCCTGGGTGACTCAGTTGGTTAAGGGTCTGACTCTTGGTATTGGCTTGGGTCATGATCCCAGGGTCGTGGGATTGAGCCCATCATTGGGACCCACACTGAGTGTGGAGCCTGCTTGGGATTCTCTCTCTCCATCACTCTCTACCCCTTTATTGCTCGCTCACTCTCTCTCTGTGTGTGTGTGTCTCAAAATAAGTAATTAAACATTAAAAAAATCAATGGGGGATAAGTTAAATGGATACATGGAGAATGGAAGTCACAAATGTACCACCAATGAATATGTTGGACCACACTTTTCATTGGTGGAAGCTATAGTTGACAAGGAGACAGTTTTCTTGCTCTTCCACTGGGGCATCTCTTCTCACATTGCAGGGCACTGGTGAGGGAAGATCAGGAAGGATCCTTCTAGCCTGGGTGGAGACTGGAGAAAGAATTCTAGAGCAGATCGCTCAGGACAAGATTCTGCCAAGTTTAAGTCATAAGGGTGAAAAGGATTCTTGAGACTTCCTTAATTTTTCAACATGTTATAAGGACGTTGGTCATGATGGGGACCGAAGTGATAAACAGGAATTAAGAGCTTGGATTTGCAAAGATTGGCCCCAGTTAATAACCCTCTGGGGAAAAAGCCTATTGGGTAATGATGATAACACTTGTCACTAACATTCCATGATAACTGAGTGCCAGAGCAGTATTCTAAGCTTGTTGTTTGCATGATTTCATTTATTCTCCACAGAAATCCTGCTGAATAGGTAATATTTTAATGCTTTATAAATAAAGAAACTAAGGCAAGGGGAATGAATCTGCTTGCCCAGGGACTCAGAGCTTAAAGGTGGCAGGCCATCATTCCAGTCCAGGAAGTCTGTTTAGAACAATGGCAACTGAACCATTGTCCATTTCTTCACAGAAACTAAAACACTTGTGCTTGGCCTTCCTGGTCAGGTTTGACGCGAACTTTGTAAGATGAATACTGGTGACAATATTTTCCTTTAAGTTTTGTCTCTGCCAGTAATGTTATCTTCCAATTGTTTTCTATTCTTCACACAGGAAAATCCTCAGGCATTTGGTCTTGATGTTGCAAACATTGTTTAAAAAATCAGGAGTGTCCATTCAGCTTTATAGAAAAAAAAGTGCATCACATCATTTTCAAATGTGGCTACCTGTGGTTTTGACACTACAATCATATTTCCTTTCTAAACATTTCAAAGATGCACATATTTCACAAGGTTCTAATTTATTCTTTAGATTTGCATTGCGGAAAAATCAGACTTCATTGTCGTAAAAAGCTAAGGTGTAGGGATGCTTCTAATGGGGGGAAAAAGAGTAGCCGGGTTGGTAATAGCAGAAAGGGCTAAATGGATTTTTGATTAAATTTTCAAAATTCCTTTTCATGTGGATGAGGCAGAGAGATTTTTAGCCTAGTAGCTAAATCTTCTATACACATCAAAGTATTAAAAAATAAAGCCCCATTAATGCACTTTCTTCCATGATGATATGATGTGATTTAGTGTGTCAGAAGCAACCCATTGGCCCCAAATATCTCTACGCTAGATTGTGCACGTTGCTCAAAATTCCAACAGAGAATAATTCTTTCAAATTTAGGTGATATATCTAGTTAAAATGCAAATACTCTGCCTGAGGAAATACATTATGCCCAAACTAGTTATTAACACATAAATATTAATTGGTTCGCAGATACTGTCTGGTGAGACACAGTTGAGAATAGTTGTGTAGGAGACAGAAAAGGAGAGATGGCTGGGAGAACTGGGTGCTAGTCCCTGGAGCAGACACAATGGGTAGTCTATATAAAGCAGAAGCCACCTTTGAGCCAAATAACAGCAAGAGGGGAGAGCAACTGAGACAGAGTGGGGACATCTAAAGGGCAGTTTGGGCAGGATATACGAATAAACTTGTTTGTCTTCTGATTTTTTATGGGGCTGATCATGCCCTGGGTACGCCTTCTGGCTGTTGTACTTTAACACCTTCAAAGGAACTTTGGAAAAAAACCCAAACCCTTGATTTTGTTTCTATCTATAACCCAAATCTAATGATACCTTAGAATCACAGTCAGATGTGGCCAAGGTATCAGAGATAGACAAGACTGCAGGGCCCATTTGCCTAGAGTGTTCTGAACTCTTCTGGCCATTAGGTCACACCTTAGGTGACCTCTTCCTCTTTGAAGATTCAGATTTAGTTCATCCCACGTGGGTCCTGGAAATCTATTTTTGACAAGTACCTTATATAATCCTCATAATTAGGCAAGTTTGGAAAACCCCACTCATTTAATGAATCAGAAACTTGAACCCTAGAAAGGGAACGAACTTGCTCAAAATGCCTCGTGATGAGAGTCTCGCTGAGTGACATATCTAAAAATCTCCATTCAAAGTGCAGTGTTCACTACACTAAGTCCTCCACAGCTGTCCTTTGATTTATCTAGTTATAAAACTAGCCTGATGCTTTTTCCCTTTTCCTTCTGTGTGATTTCTCATGTATGCTACAACCCCAGATAAATCAGATGAGAAGGGTGGGGAGTGAAGATTAGATTGCTCTGGCATTAACCTTTTAATTAAATCAATTGCTTGTGCTTCTAATAAAGAGAGTGTTTAAATGGAAAACAGAAGAGAATTAGGATGACATATTAAATGCCCTCATTTGTGAGGAATACAGAAGACAAGAAGGGCCAGGAAGCCCTTCCATTGGAACAGAGGAGTGTCCAGATGTTCCGACGCTGTAGGGTCCCGTTGTTGTTACACACGATAGTTTAAGTCCATAGATACTTCGGCAGTGGCTCCACTCAGCCGGAGGAGGAGGGAAGAGACCGTCCCCAGAGAGTACCTATTAGCAGGTTGAAGCAGGCCCAGGAATGCAGGCTGTCTTGTTATTAATGGCAAATGAACTGTGGATGATGCTGTCAGATGACCTCTCTCCATCCGGCCCACGTTCTTCACTCCACATCATTCCCCTTATGGTCTTGTTTTTGGAATTATGCTCAGGCTGGGTCTGAAGTCTGCTTCCCTGGTTCTAGAAATGGCTGGGGGCCAAAGTGCTTTTGTATTGAGAACTAATTGGGGGTGAGGAGAGGTAATGTGGTCAGCTCCTGGAGCTAGAGCAAAGGAAAATGTCTAGAGAGCCTATTTTTAACTGCATTGGCGCCTAAATTGGCTGCTCAGGGGGGAGCTGCGCAGAGCGGTCAATAAGTCTATCCCTAATGTAGCACTCCCGAAACAAAAGTGGTGCTCACTACTGTGCACCTTATTATAGCAAGGGCGTGTTTCTCGCCGCCTTCTAGTTCATTTTCTGTACCTACCCGCAACTTCCTGTTTATGGACGACTCTGGAGCAGTAGAAACAATAAACAACCTGAGGGTGGGAAGGTCTTGGGTTTCAATACCAAATCCACCTCCTTCGGGTATAGGATGTATCCCTTAAACTCCCTGAGTCTTAGTGCTTTCCCCTAGCAACTGGAGATAATACTTTTTCTTCTTTGCTTTTTTAAATAGGAATCTATTTAAATTAATATGGCATTGTCCAGTGGATACAATTTTAGCTTGTACATCCTTGATGACATATCCCTGTCCTCAAGGGTCTCCCTTATTCATTACTGTAACCCTAGGACTCACTGTGAGATTTGGTATGGAAAAGAAACTTAATATATGTGTTTGAGTGAATGGATAAATGAAGAATTAAAAAATGGAACTCAAAATGCCGTTTAAACTTAAAATGGATGAATATAAATTCCTCACAAATCTTTAATAGCCAATCTATTCTCACCTCCTTAATATGACCTTTCTAACTTTATCCCACGGTGATTACCTTATCCTCAAAATTTTGTGCGCAGTCAACGTCTCTTACATTTATTCAACCTTGAGTTTATTTTTTCACTTGGATTTTTTTCTTCTATTTCTTGGGCACAACCTGTGTGTCAAATCTTGTGTGATTTTCCTAGGGAGACTTCAGGTGAATAAAACGTAACTACACTCTCAAAACGCAGGAGCCCATGCAGATTTACACTAAAATAAATGATAATTAAATATAATGTCTTGCTTTTGATAGAAAAAGGCAAGAATGCTAGGGAAGCACTAGAAAAGCACGTAAGCTCCTACAGGGGACTCAGGACAGTTTTCAGAGCTGAATCCAATATTGTCATAATATCCCACATGTAGGATTTTCAAATACTTTCTATTTGAATATGTGTGGGGGGGATGGGTGTGCACGCGTGTGCATGTGAGTACGTGTCTTTATGTATTGGAATTTGGGGAATGAATTTTTCTTGTACTTTTGTATGAACTCAGTATATTGGGGGAGAGACAGAGATGCAACTCCAGGTGATGATTTCCTCAGCTGTTTAATATATTTATAAAGTGTGTTAAACTTGTCAGAAGTTTGACTCAGAAGCTAGAAAGTTTTTTAGTAAATCCTAAAAAATGTATTATTCTAATAGCAATAATAACCAAAATCTTATGGAAGTTAGGAAACGTGTTTTGCTAGTGGGCTATTGATTTAATAAACATAACAGGTGATGGAACAGAGTGTGTCCACGTTACCACATGGCTCTCCTGGGAGGCTGATAATTGTGGTGGACAACCCCAAGTACACGAATACCCCAAATGCGGATAAGTTGATGTTGTGCATGGAGTTGCCCTTTCAGCCGAGCTGGGGGAAAGGGGGCAGCTTGGCGGACACATTGTCAGATTCAACTGCACCTGCATCATGCCTTCCTAACAACTGCACAGAGTGCAGGCCTAAAATAATTTTTGATTGACTTGTATTTGATTTTGAGGTGGAACAGGATATTATGAGCGCAGAGCTCGAGCTCAGGCCAAACCAAACTCCATCAGCAGATTTCTTAATAAAAAAAAGCAGGGCCCTTGCAGGACCTCTATGCTTCAGCCTTACATCCGGCAGTTGTAATTCAACCTCGGGGACATTTTCTTCCTGCGCGTTGATGTCAGAGTTTCTTGGAATGTAGTCTACTTCTTTTGGACAGTAGATATATCCCTGTGCTGAGGCTGCACATACCGTTTAAGTGCATTCAGAACTTAAATCAGGTGAAATTGAAAGGGATTGTAGAAAAACAACTATTTTTAACTGTTAACTTTCCTCCCTGAAATGACAGAGATGGTGGGCAAAACAGCTCTAAGCCTCATACATAGAAGGCCCCCAATAAATGTGGAATATTCTGAACTTTCTGTGCATATAATTAGCCAGACATTTTAGTTGGCAAAGTGTGTGGGTTCCAAAACCCAATTAACAAGGAAATGTTCCCCTTCTTTTCCACCTCAAAATGCAATGAACACCCCAACCCACATGCTTTCTCTAAAATCACCCACAATTGTGTGTTTATTGGAAAGCTTGGGAGTAATCTGCTCAACACATTTGATATAGGAATAGCATGTGGAAAGTTCGGGTGGTCAAATGCATGAAGAACACACAAGGAATGGATGTTAGCATCTATTGTTGGCAAGAAGTTGGAAAAAAATATCAGATAGATTGCTGAGCACATCATGAACAGCCTTGAGCACAGGGCAGAAGGGATTTATACTGTACCATTTATTGAGTTTCTGCTGTGACTCCAACATCATGTAAGGCATGCATCATGTGTGTATCATAGTCCAAAGCAACCCTGCAAAGCACACAATGTGTCCCCCTTTTTTCCATTATGAAAGATGAAGCTCAGAGAGCATGAATAACTTTCCCACATTCAGAGACCTCAGAAATGGAAGAAATCGGATTTCAATTCGGATTTAATGGAATCCATGTCTGTATTTTAACAAAATAATCCATTTTAGGTCCTCGAGCAGGAGGAAGATATACTGATAAGCAAAGCTGTGATGTTATACTTGTTTCTACTATTTTGCTACTTTTGCTTTTTCATATTCTGTTCTCTGTATGGTATTTTCAAGTCCCTCCTCCCCATGTTGTTCTGCTCCCAAAGAACTTACCTCCAGCTGCCTGTCACTGTCAATAAGCACATTTAACAATAACTAATGTCTTGAAAAGCAGCCCCCCCCTTTCCAAAGAGGTTAGAATTTCAATGGGATGTGGCACAAACACCTTCATGATATATTATATAAAGTCTCAAAAGTGTATTTTCAACAAACATGATAAGTAAAATAAAGTTTCAGATGGGGTTAAGGCAGCAGTATTTTCTCCCCATTGACTTGAGTTCAAATCCCATCCTTTTGGACACTTTTTAGTAACTGTTACCTAACTGAGGCCTATTAAAGGGATTGATATCCATTCATTGAACAGTTACTAGCACACAGCTCTGTGCCAGGAGTGGCTATGGCACTGAGCATGCAGAGAAGGAGCAGTTAGTCTACACCTCAAGGAAAACACCACCACATGGGAAAAACTGCCAAGCCAACAGGCGATTAGAGCACAGAGCAATGAATCCACTGATAACATACTGCTATGAAAGATGTGTGGACACACTGAGGGTGCCCTCTCGACCAGACTGGGAGACCAGCGGCTGCTTTCTGCTTCCTCCAAAAAAAGCAAGATTCAAATCTTTTCCACTAAGTGGAAAAAGTCATGGAATTTGCTAGGTATAAAAGTAAGGGATTTACGGAGGAAGAAGATACTGTCTCAACTCTGGTTGGCCCTCTCCATTGATGGTGGTACCCAATAAATGCTTAAATCGAATAAGATCATTCTTTTGACACAGAAACCAATTTGACAAATTTCTATATGGTGACGCTATCATCTTTGTTTAAATGATGCCCATGTCAAGGTGAGTCTGTCCCAGATTATATAGAGCTGTCTGTTCTGATGTGGCCCCATGTGGCTGTTGGGCATTTAAAAGGTGTCTGATGTGACTACGACACTACATTTTTAATTGTATTAAAGTGTTGTGTAAGTGTAAAACTGTACATTGGATTTTGAAAACTTCGTCTGAAGAAGCATGTGCAAAATATCTCGTGAAGTTTTGCCTAGTGATTACATGTTGAAAGATATATTGGACTAATAAGATGTGGCATTAAAACAAGCAGGGGAAAGGTCACCCATGAAGAGGAACTAGGACATGCAAAGGAAGAGAAGCATGGGAAAGTATGGCTCAATACAGAAACCGTCCTACTTGGCTGGGGCTGTTATCACATGATACTGTCCCTTGGGTGGGTTAAGGAACAGACATTTATTTCTCACATTTCTGAAGGCTGGGAAGTCCAAGATCAAGGTGCTGGCTGTTTTGGCTCCTGGTGTGCGCCCTCCTCCTGCTTTGCAGATGGACACATTGCTGTAGTCTCATGTGGCTGACAGCAGAGAGAGAGGAAGCAAACACTCTTGTTTGGTTATCTCTTCTTAGGAGGGCAATAATCCCCTCGTGATTACTTTACTCTTGTTACCTAATTGCCTCCATAGTGATTAAATGGAAAAGACCCCATTTCCAAATACCATCACATGAGGGATTAAGTTTCGAGATATGAATTTTGGGGGAATTACAAACATTCAGTCCATAGTAGGCAATTACGAATTGTATACTCTAGCTATTGGAACCTATGGAGGATGCATGTAATGAAGTTTGAAATAATGATGAAAAATGAGGAGGATGTATAAAGAGGATCTTGGACAAGGGTGACAGGGCTAGTTTGTGCTTTTTAAGGAGATTGGTGTCTATATCTATCTATATCTATATCTATATCTATATCTATATCTATACTCTGAACACTCTGGTTCTACTGGAGGTTATAAAATAATTAAAAAAAATCAATAGGTAACATTTAAAAATTTTTTTTAAAGTTTATTACCTTTGAGACAGAGAGAGACAGAGTGCGAGCAAGGGAGGGGGAGAGAGAGAGGGAGACACAGAATCCAAAGCGGGCTGCAGGCTCTGAGCTGTCAGCACAGAGCCCAACGCGGGGCTCGAACTCACAAACTGTGAGATTATAACCTGAGCCAAAGTCAGCCGCCCTAACCAACTGAGCCTCCAGGTGCCCCTCAATGGGTAAAAATTTTTTATTTAAAGTTACAAGAAGTGCAGATTTCAGTGATAGTGATCCACTGGGTAGTATTTAGAGTCTCTTTGAGAACATCTAAGAAATTGTAACTGCCAGGCAACTAATTACTTACTGATATAGATTTTTTTTCTCCCAAGTAAAGATAATCACATGTACTTATAACTGTCCTCCTATCAGTAGATCTCTACTCGCTGGCAGAAAACATAACCAAGGAGTTAAGGTTATTGATCAGAGATGCTTTTAAAAGCAAGGATTTGAAATTATTTTGCAGTGATAGCAAGTGTCCACCAGGTGGCAAACAGCAGCGAATCCTGGTCCAACTGGGCCCACTCCCAGTTCTTCCTACCACCTCTTCAGCACAAAAGGTCTAAGGAAGCATGATTTCATACCTGGGAGAGTATCATGTTGTCATTTGACACGTGACTCATTACTTCAGAAGAAGACACTTGAAGGGGAAGAAATAGGAGACCTTTATTTTCACAAGGGGAAAGGAGGCAGCTTTACTTGGAGCTGTTTTTGAATTGAAATTGAAGAGAATGTTTGTCATATGGTAAAGGAGATTGGAAAAGAGAAATGTGAATTTGCCATGAGAACTCGGAACAGTGATTTCTACAAGGGGACATTGGGATCCACAACCTACTAGTGTCAACCTCTGCTTGCCTCCTCAAAGTTTCCTAAAGGAAAAATAAGACAAATTACAGATATTCAGAAACAGTCAACTTTATGAGAAGCTTGCACTTGTCTTATAGGCTGTAAGACACATACCAGGAAATGGCTGTGTGCCTCGGGCAAGACATCTGCCTTCTCTGGGGGTCAGTTTTCTCATCTAGAAAGTGAGGGTGTTGGATAAGCATTAGTATTAATAATTCTCATTAATGACTACTAATTAAGGGTGTGCACTAAATGATCTGTGACAGTATCTTAATTATTTTAATAACAGCCCTGTGGACTGACAAGAGTTTAATCCCTATGTTGGTTATAAGGAAACAGGAACCCAAAATCAGGTAATATGTTCAAGTCACGGGGCTGGTACGTGTTGGGAGTCAGGATTTGAATCCAAGTTTGGTCAACTCCAAGTCTGAGTTTCTATCACCACGCAGAACACCTTTATGGATGATCTCAAAGTGTCTATTTTCTGCAAGAAAATAACAGAGGATTGAAAGTATTTGGAAAGTGGTAAAATAGCAGTTGTATAAATTGAAATGAAATGAGAAATAACTTATTTTGCTTTAAATAAATATATGATTTCCCTATTGATGCTGCAACAAACCACCATGGACAGTGGCTAAACACAACTCAAATTTATTATTTTGTAGTACTGATGTTCAGAAGTCTGAAACGGGTCTCGCTGGGCTAAAATCAAGGAGTCAGTGGGCGGTGCTCCTTCTGGAGTCTCCAGCGGAAAATCCATTCCCTTGCTTTTTCCAGCTTCCAGGGGTCACCTCATTCATTCCTTTGTGCTTGCACTTTACTTTCATATTGAAGACCATAGATCTTCTGAACTCTCTGACTCGGGCCCTCAGACCTCCCTCTTTCATTTACGAGAAAGGACCCTTGCCCTTACACTGGGCCCACCTGGCAATTCAGGATAATCTCAAGATCCTTACCCTAATCACATCTGCAGAGTCCCTTCTACCATGAAAAGTCGCATATCCTTGATTAACATTGGGCGATGCACATATTTGATAGGCAGTATTCAGCTTACCATAATAGCCAACACATATTGACTTCTTACTGTTTCAGGCCCTGTTCTAACCGTTTGATACAGATTTAATTTTCTCTTTCCTACAGCTCAGTGAAATAGTTACTACCATTAGCCCCATTTTTAAAATGAAGAAGCTAAGGCTCACGGATTTTATTGAATAGTTTGGGATCGGAAGCTAGTAAGCAGTGTATTCTGTTTTCTCCAGCACCTCCATTCTTATTACTTTATACATAAATAAGGTCTCTGCAGTGAGAGTAATGGGTGCTTTCACAGGTGTATTCAGTGCACCGATATTTTGATGATTAACATTGTCATTTTCAATTTACTTTAGGCCTTTGGGTCGGCTTGTAATCAGTTAAAGCTGCATTATAGCACTGGAAGATCGCTCCTTTGGCCACTTCCAGTGGGGTGATGTCTGTATACTGTGCTCTATAGAGATTCGGAAGTCCATACAAAGTGATAGAGCTACCAGCTAAAAAGTAAATTTGTCAGTGATGAATATATTTTTTGCCTTTTTGTCTACACTGGCTATGGTCTTAACCTAACCTTTTTTGTTATAAATGTTTACATTTCTGTACCACAAAATTGATCATCTGTTTAGGCTCTATAATTCCAGTCACATCCCCCACCCCCCACCCCCTGCCCCACTCCTCTTCCTGACTGGTGATTATGGAGACATGTGTTGTTTTTCTTCCAAATATTTGGAGATTTTCCATTTCTCCTCCTGCTATAGTTTCCAGCTTAATTTTATTATAATCAGGCGGTTATACTTGAAATCCGACTTTGAGTCTTTTAAATGTACTAAAGATATTTTATAACCCAGGATATGGTTTATCTTTGGTAAGGTTCCACGTACACTTGATAATAATTTGTGTTTCGCTTTTATATGGAGTGTCTATGAATGTCAGATTCCAAGTGGTTGATGGTGTGTCTCTGGTTTCTTATGTATCTTTTCTAGTAGTTTTATCTATTTGTATCTATCTATGAACCTATTTATCCATGTATCTATCTATCTCTCTATCTATCTATATATATAAATATATACAGTTAATGAGAGACGAATATTGGTGTTTGCAACTATACTTGCACACCTGTCCACTTTCCCTTTTTAGTTTTAGGGTTCTTTTTCATGTATTTTGAGGCTCCTGTTATTCCGTATCTAGGCATTCGGATCTTACTGAACAGGCGCTTTGTCATTATGTAATATATGTCTCTTTATCCCCAATTTTTTCTCTTTCTGAAGTATGCTTTGTTTCATACTAATGTAGGCACTCCACGTCAAGAGCTGAGAGAGTCTGAGACTTTATTTTACTCGCAAGCTAACAGCCCTGTCGCGGGTTCCGTGACTGTTGATGGAGGACACGGTCTATTGAGTCAGAGCCCGAGGGCAATTTATGCCTCGCAGAAATAGCAGGATCCAGAGGATTAGATTCAGGTCCCCAAGGCCCCATTCCCACAGGGAAACGTGAGGGGAACAGGGGACTCATGCATAAGCAGCAGGTGGGTAAAGGTGAGGAAGTCTGAGTGGAGACACTCTCATTTCAAAATTGGAAGACATTAAAAAAAAAGTTGAAAAAAAAAAAAACAAAAAAAACAGGAGTTCACCTTGGGCCTCAGTTTGTTAACCATTCTATTTTGGCCTCAGGTCATGATCTTGTGGTTTGTGAGTTCAAGACCCAAATAGGGCTCTTTGCTGTCAGGGCAAAGTCTGCTTGGGATCCTCTGTCCCCTTTCTCTCTGCCCCTCTCTCCTCCTTACACTCTCTCTCTCTCCCTCTCAAAAATAAATAAACATTTTTTTTTAAAGAGTTAAAATTGGCTACAATAAACCTGCCTTTTGGTTCAGAGTAAGGTACAGTGACTTACTTCCAAGACCATTGACTATTGAACAAATCCTGAAAATACAGTTTGTAACAGAGGTCAGTCAGTGCCTGGATTGCAAGACACCCAGGGAAATTATCTCCCATCATTTCTATTTCCTTTTTATTAGTGTTTACATTGTGTATCATTTTACTCTCACATTGGTAGTGAATTTCTTGGAAACGGTATAATTTCCTCATTTTATTTATCCACTAGGACATATTACTTGGCGTTTAGACCATTTATATTTAAACACAACATTTGACATATTTAGATTTAAGTGGATGCTGTCATTATTTGCTTTTTCTTTGTTTTCCTCTGTCTGTTTTTCTGTGGTTTCTATTTACATCGTATTTTGTATCTTTTTAAGTTTGTTTATTTTGAGGAGAGATGAGAGAGAGATGAGAGAGAGAGAGAGAGAGTGTACATGAGTGGGGGCGAAGTAGAGGGGGGGGGGAATAAAGAGAGGGAGAGGATCCCAAGCAGGCTCCGTGCTATCAGCACAGAGCCCAACACAGAGCTCCATCCCATGAACCGTGAGATCATGACCTGAGCTGAAATCAAGAGTTGGACGATTAACCAACGGAGCCACCCCAGGTGCCCTAATTTTTGTATAATTTTAATAGTATTTGCTATGTCTTCTTAAACCTATTAGGTGTTTGACTTTCTCTCTGCTTACTTTTTAGCAGTTGCTCTCAAGATTTATAATACACACACTTCATGTTTCACAGTCTACTTTGAATTCATAGTTTATTCCTTCAAGTGACGGGTAGATGGAATGTTAAAACTTTACCAGCACAGAGGTTTTGTGTGCCCTCTGCTTTGTATGCTGTAGTTGCCTTTCCTATTATGTCTACATAGCCAACAATATTGTAATTTTTGCTTTTCAAGTGCCATATAAATTTTGCAGAACGTAAGCGGATAACCCTAGTTCTTTGTGCATGCAACCAACCATTTACATGTCTGTAGCTCTTCCTTCAGTCTGGAAGGCCCAAGCTTCCATCTAGTACAATTTCCCTTTTCTTGAGCAATTTCCTTTAGCATTTCTTATAAGGCTGATCAGCTGCTGACCAACGTTATCACCTTCTTTTATCGGAGAATTTCTTCATTACCCCTTTATTCCTTAATGATATTTTTCTGAGAGATCTAGAATCTGGATTCACAGCTCTTTCCTTTCACTACTTTTTAAAATGTTGTTTTACCGGGTGCCTGAGTGGCTCAGTCAGTTGAGCGTTCCGACTTTGGCTCAGGTCACCATCTCGTGGTTTGTGAGTTTGAGCCCTGTGTCGGGCTCTGTACTGACAGCTCGGAGCCTGGGACTGCTTTGGATTCTGTGTCCCCCTCTCTCTCTGCCCCTCCCCCTCTCATGCTCTGTCTCTCTAACGTAAATAAACATTAATAAAAGTTTTTTAAATGCTTTTTTACTATTTTAGACCTTATTCGCTTTTTTTTTTTGAGATATCCACAACCATTTGAATTATTTTCCCCATAATTAATGCTTTATTTTTCTTTAGCTTTTTTTTTTTTTTTTTCAACGTTTATTATTTTTGGGACAGAGAGAGACCAGAGCCATGAACGGGGGAGGGGCAGAGGAGAGAGGGAGACACAGAATCGGAAACAGGCTCCAGGCTCCGAGCCCATCAGCCCAGAGCCCGACGCGGGGCTCGAACTCACGGACCACGAGATCGTGACCTGGCTGAAGTCGGACGCTTAACCGACTGCGCCACCCAGGCGCCCCTTTCTTTAGCTTTTTAAATCTTTTTAAATCTTCTTTAAAAGTATTCAGCTGTCTCATGATGTATATTTTTGAATTTGTCCTGCTTGAGATTCACTGACATTTTTGCACCTTTTAATTATGTATGTGGGGCACCTGGGTGGCTCAGTTGGTTAAGCATCGACTTCGGCTCAGGTCCTGATCTCACAGGTTGTGAGTTCGAGCCCTGCGTCAGGCTCTGCGCTGACAGCTCAGAGCTTAGGGTCTGCTTCAGATTCTGTGTCTCCCTCCCTCTCTGCCCTTCCCCTGCTCATTCTGTGTCTCTGTCTCTCTCTCTCTCTCAAAAATAAATAAACAAACAGTAAACAAAATTAATTATATAGTTGTCATCTTATTTTCAGACATTATTGTTTTAATTTTTTTTCTACAAGCCTGCTTTCCTGCTTTTTATCCCCTGTTTCTGGGACTCTGATGGCATAAACCTAGAACTTTGTTTTTATCTCATGGGTCCCTGAGGCTCTGTTAATTTTTTCATTCTCCTCCCCCCCCACCCACTTTTATTCCTATTTGTAAATTTCTGTTGATGTATCCTAAATTAGTAAATTATTTCTTCTGGTATCCCCATCCGCTACTGAGTCTATCCAATACTTTATATATATATATGTGTTATTATGTTTTTCATTTGTAAATTTTCTATTTTGTTTCTTTTTCTATTTTCTGCCTTTTATGTCTGAGATCCTAGATCTTTTCAGTTGTTTCAAAAGCACTCAACCCTTACTTCTTAGATCATGTTAACAATGGCTGCTTCAAAGTCTTTTCCTGACAATTCCAACATCTATGTAACCTCAGAGTCAACATTAGTTATTATTTTTTTTTTTCCTTTTGCAAGAATCCAGATTTCCTGTGATGTATATGTTGAGAAGTTAAGGATCACATCACATCTGTGTGTTTTGGGTACTATGTTAGAGTCTCAGAGTCCTAACGATAATGGTTGATCTTTTATGTTTTTTTTTTTTTTAAGTTTATCCATTATTTTGAGAGAAATGAGAGATGGCTGTGAGCAGGAGAGGGGCAGAGACAGAAGGAGAGAAAGAGGGAGAGAGAGAGAGAGAGAGAAAGAGAGAGAGAGAGAGAGAGAGAGAGAGAATCCCAAGCAGGCTCTGCACTGGCAGCACGGAGCCTCACAAGGGGCTCGAACTCATGAAACTGAGATCACGACCTGAAGCCGAAACCATGAGTCACACACTTAACTGACTGAGCCACCCAGGCGCCCTGATCTTTATGCTTTAGTAGACAATCGCACACGTTATATTCAGCAACTTACATACCTGAGGGCTCTATTGCCAATGTCAGGTCAGTTTTCAGAACCTGAAAATAAAAGTAATTTAAATAAAAGTAATTTTATTTAGGTCTTTTCCATGTGACCATTCAATGGCCAGTCCAGGACCTGAGTAGTGGTCAGTGCTTTAGTTCAGTTCCCAAACTATTTGGTGTGTTGGCTAGATTGAGTCATGCCCAGATTTAGGAGGAGTTCAGGACTTCATACACAACTATAAGGGGTCATCTTCTTGAGTTGTCTCTGATTTCCTTGAAACTTCCTTGCACCAGGGGATCTGTGTTCTGACCTTCTGAAAGCAAACCTGGACATAATCTTCTTATTCTGTCGATGAACTTTCTGTGGCTATGGCTGTCTCTAGACAGACCACCAATAACTTTTGTCTTGGAATTGTAGGGTGTCTTTCTGGTTACTTCTGCTTGCATGCCACTGTGCGATTGCCCAGGGACCAGCTTGGGAGAGAACAACAATGAAAAGTTAGTGGGAATTTCTCTTATTTTATCTGCCCTATAAATGCTCCCTGTCCCACGTTCTTGCACAGAGAGATTCTTATGAGTGTCTTTCTGGCCACATACAGACCTCTAAGTAGCATGTGGTCTTTGATTCCAGGCTAGGAAAAAGCGAAAGGAAATAAAAAAGGAAACTTACTATTAGTTCAATAGTGCTCAAAAAATCTTTTTTTTTTTTTTTTTACCATAACCTTTCAGCTATTATTTATTTTTTGGATTCCTCAGATTGTTTCTTGATACGTTCAGTTCAGAATTCTGGTTGCATTTAAATTTTTTTTTTTTCAACGTTTATTTATTTTTGGGGACAGAGAGGACAGAGCATGAACGGGGGGAGGGGCAGAGAGAGAGGGAGACACAGAATCGGAACAGGCTCCAGGCTCCGAGCCATCAGCCCAGAGCCCGACGCGGGGCTCGAACTCACAGACCGCGAGTCGTGACCTGGCTGAAGTCGGACGCTTAACCGACTGCGCCACCCAGGCGCCCCCAAATTCTGGTTGCATTTAGTGAGAGACACATTGACGTCTCACTTACTCAGCTTTACCAGAATTAGAATCTCTTAGTTTACTATTAACTATTTTTAAATTATAACTGATATGAGCTTCAGTCTAGCTTAAAAATCCTGCACAGAAAAGAAGGGAATATCCATGGCATTAGTATGCATTCCTTTGTTGTTGTTGTTGTTGTTGTTTTCTGTTAGTTATGCACATTTTAAATCACCAAAATCGGAAATCAAAAATTTGGCTTGATATTTGGGCAAGCCCTTTTTGTTGCTGCAGTCCAAAAATGAGGAATCTAGAACATCTATATCCAACTAACTCAGAGTATTAAGACCAGCTCACAATAGTCAAATTCATGGAAGACTTAATTTTTTCCATTAAGCCACAGGGGGGCAGCAAGAAAATAGCAAAAGACCGCTGGCAGAAAAGAAGACACCAATTTGGTTACTAATAAGCTGTAAAGCCTTGGGTAAGTTATTTAACCTATATTGGCCTTCATAACTGAATCTGTAAAGCAGGCTATAAGAAAATTCTAGCTAGATTTGCACTTGATGCATGGAGACAACACAAATGGAAAGTGCCCAGTAAAGGGAGGCTCTCCAAAAAGCAAATTAATGACATAGGATACAAGATACTTTAAAAAAAAGAAACCTTATTAACCACCAAGACCACAAAAATTAAATATGACATCCAAAAAAAGGCACATTATGTAAGTTTAGGGATAGTTATAGCTATCTTGAGAGGTTGTAAAAGGAACTTAGAGATAATGTAGGTACATGCTAGGGAAGAATGATAACAGTGGCTCTTAATATGTGTCTAACACTTTCCATATTTAGAACACAGTTCTTGGTCCTTCACACATGTTATCTCATTTAATCAATTGCTTTTGAAATAGGTGCTATTATTCTCTGTATCCAACAGATGATAAAACTGAGGTAGAACAAGTTCATACAGCTAGAAAGTGAAGGTTAGAGTCTAACCCAAGGAGCTCCCATTCTATTAACCACTGTACCATGCTACGGACTTCGATAATTATAACTCACATCCTCATTATTGTTATTACATGACTGTTATTCCTATCATTTCTGTTCTGTATTTCTGTATTCCCTGTTATTTCTAACATCTCCCTTTGGAATAATAGCATACACTCTTCCATGGTTTGTTTTGTTTTGTTTTGTTTTGTTTGTTTTGTTTTTTTGTTTGTTTAATTTAGAGCCATGCTTGAGTAACTAAATGACTCATTACAGGACTTATATGTGTCAAAACACTCTTTAGCTGTCGATTATCCTCAGGTAAGGACGGCATTCTGCCACCTTTTAGAGAATCTTTAAGAACAAGAGAGTTGGCAGAAATCACATCTTTGAGAAGGACATAAATTTTGTTTTCATAAAATGTAGCTGATGCCAACTTTCCTAGGGAATCATGTGCTAAAGCCAGATCATCAAATAATAATGTATTTGTGAAGCCATTGTGTTATGGGAAGGGAGATGAAGTTATAATTGATAATGTCACATAACTCTAGGTAAGGAATAAATAGTTCCCCAACATATGCAAAAATATTTATAGCAACACTAACCATAGTAGCTGAGAGAGAGAGAGAGAGAGAGAGAGGACGAGAGAGAGAGAGAGAGAGGGAGATCAGCTCAAATGTCTGTTAAAAGTAAACTGGATTAATACATTTTCTACTTATGGAGCAAACTGTTACAGTGAAAGTAAATGAACTACAGTCACACTTTACAATATGCATGAATCTCAAGAAAGTACTTTTGAATAAAAGATATACCGTATGCTTTTATTTAACATTTTTAAGTTCCAAAGCAGGCAAAATTGCCTATTACTTTGGAGGGAAGATAGAAACCTGGGAGAGGCGGGGCCGAGGGGACTTTTTTCAGGTACTGTTGATATTCTCGATCTCAGTGCCGATTGGTTGAGTGTGAGCATGTTGTGTGATTGCCCAGCTGTACCTTATGATTTGTGTGTGTCACTGTGTGTATGCACTACTTCGTACGAGGTTGCATTTGTAAAAATGGAATGAAACGAGCGTGAGGAATTCTGGGAAATTGGGTTCCCTCTCTGGGATCTCTTTTTTATATCTGCAGAATAAAGAAGCACAGACACACACAATCTCGATGTTCCGCTCCATTTGTGATATTCTATGATTTCTTTGGTTCAATTTTAAACCTTGGGTTCTCAGTTAACAAAGGATCAAGACTTACATATGCCTCAGAAGAGCACAGGGAGTTTAGTCCTCGCTTCTCCTCTCTGCTGAGTCCACACCCCTCCTTTTCCTTCAACTCCACATTCAGTGCATCAGATATCCTGTTGATTCTGTCTTTACAGTAGATCCAGATGCCAGTCACTTTGTAGCATGCCCACACGTCTATGCCTCTTGTTCTGAGCCACAACCAGCACTATCACGAAAGCGTCTTGGTTGGAATCAGTTGCCCTTTAACATAGCAGTCAGAAGTTTTTATAGCAGAAGTTAGATAGGCTTCAAACTTTGTCGAGTAAGAAAATTCTCAATAATCTGAATGTTTTCAGAAATCTGTGTGTTTATAGTAAGTAAACAATGGCATTGTAACACACCCTTGCTAATTTGAGTGTCTACCATTAAAAGGGATTTTGTCTGTGGTATTATATTTCTTTTTAAGTTTATTTATTTTGAGACAGAGAAAGAAAGCACTAGGTAGTGGAGGGGCAGAGAGAGAGAGAGAGAGAGAGAGGGAGAGAAAATCCCAGGCAGTCTCTGAACTGTCACTGCAGAGCCCACAAAGTTGGATGTGGGGCTCGAGCTCATGAGCTATGGGATCATGACCTGAGCTGAAGTCAGATGCTAACTGGCTGAGCCACCCAGGTGCTCCCATAGTATTATCTTTCTGCTCCTTCCTTCTTCCCTCTTTCTTCCCTCCCTCCTTCCTACCTCCTTCCCTGTCCTCCTTTCCTCCCCCCTCCCTCCCTTCCTTCCTACTCCTTCCCTCTCACTACCAAAATACAGAACTTGAAGCTCCATGGTACAACACTTATTTCCAGCAATGCAAACAGCCAATGATAAACTTTTGTCAAGTTGGTCACAAGGATGGAAGGTAGAGGGGAGTAGAAAAAAGTTGAAGTGGATATATTTCCCAACGTCCTTTTTCCTCAAAAGAAAAAGAAAAAAGAAAGATTTGCAAGTTGCTTTTCTTTCTCATTGTGTTTTAACTCTGTGTTGGCAAGAAAACAACCCCTTGGGATGTCTGAAGGGCCTACTGGATACGGATCCTCTTGGGCTGGTGGATGTGACTAAGACACATCTCTCTTTTCAAAGCGAGTGATTTCAAGTGATACTTTTAAGGTTTCATTTTTTTCTTTTAATTTATTTTTAATCACCTGGAGACACAGTTGGTAAACAATGAATGCAGCTTGGGCCAGACACACTTAGGTTCAAAGTTTATGCCTCTCCTCCTCTAACCGTGCTGCCCTGTATGTGTGTTAGACTAAAAATGGTTACCAATTATCAGCGTATTGACAGAGAATCCTTCAGCTGGCACTTGTATTCTTAGCAGGCTTTCATTGTTATGAGCATTTCCCATGAACATCAGAGTGTGAAAGACAGTGTGTCTCTTCTGAGCCCTGAACCTGATTTTGGTGGGCTACTGATCTCTGGTGTGGGCAGACAAGTAGGGCAAATCAACGGCAAAGTGCATAAAACCATCATTAATTTTAATTTACTTGTAACACAGAGGTCCTTATGGGTATCCTGGTACTTTGACATCTAAGTAGAATCAGACAGACCAATCCCAAGCCAGAAAAAGTCTAAATTCTCTGTAATTTCTTAGAAAGTCCAGCTGGCATCATATCACGGACTCCTGGGCCTCAAATTCCCCCACTTCCTCCTAATGTAATCTCTTTATGTCTCACTCTCTTGTACATGCTGCTTCTTCCTGCACTGCCTCACTCCAGGCAGGTACTCCCCCTCTCCATATTTTATAAAAGATAAAATGACAGGACAATAAAAGACAAATGCAACAAAATAAAGTGTGGCACCCGTGTGTGCTGTAGACTTTATTGGGCTCGAGGTGAGGCAGCGTTGGAGGAGGGGACAGATATCTCCACAGCTGTGCAAAACTATCCAAATTCAATGTCAAGCTGCCTCTGGTTTAAAATGTCCCGTGGGGGCTGCCTGGGTGGCTCAGGGGGTTAAGGGTCTGAGTCTTGAGTTTGGCTAAGGTCATGATCTCACAGTCATGAGTTCAAGCCCCACTGGGGCTGTGCACTGACAGTGTGGAGCCTGCCTGGGATTCTCTCTCTCTCTCTCTCTCTCTCTCTCTCTCTCTCTCTCTCTCTTTCTCTCTCTCTGTCTCTCTCTCCCAAAATAAATAAACATTAAAAATATCTTTTAAAAAGGTAAAAAATAAAATCTCCTTGGTCAACCTTCCACTTGCCTTTTCCTACTTGCTTCTTTCTGTAGGGAACCTGGCTTCCAAATGCCTACTTCTCCTACCTTTGCACACAAGCTTCCCTCTCAGCGTCTCCACAGCCTCTTTCCCTCACTCACTGAGCATCCAGTCTGCCAATGTGCTGAAGCAGAGCCCTTGAACTTTTCCCATGCTTACTTGCTTCCTGCAACATTCACACCCTCCGGCTTCCCCTTTCATCCCCAAAGCTTATCAAGGTATTTTCCCAAACAAACCATTTCCTTTTCTAAGAAGTTATATTTCCTGCAGGCAAGAGGACGTTTCAAAATTTCCTCCGCACATATTTATGCTCTGTTGTCTCCGGCAGAATCCACGGACTTAAAGAAGAAAACAATTAAAATAAAGAAGTTCCCCTCTTAACTCTAGAGAACAAACTCGTGGTTACCAGAGGGGAGGTGGGTGGGGGGTGAGGGAAATAGGCAATGGGGATTAAAGAGTAACTTATCGTGATGAAAAAAATAATAAACAAGGGAGCCTGAGTGGTTCAGTCAGTCAAGCGCTTGACCTTCGTTTCATGGTTGGTGAGTTCAAGCCCACATTGGGCTCTCTTCTGTCAGCACAGAGACCCACTGAGATCCTCGGTCCCTGTTTCTCTCTTCCCCCTCCCTGCTCACTATCTTTCTCAAAAAATATAAATAAACAATACAAATAATAATAAAAGAAAAGTGGTTAAAAAATCAAATAAGTGGTGTCTGATCTGTGGCCTTAGGGGGCTAGCAGGGCCTTGCCATGAGGGCTCTCTCTCCCAGTGAGATCCAGTGGCCATCTTAGTAGGATCTCTGTTCTCTTCCTAATCCAAGGGATGATATGAAATCCTCGTAGTGTTAGAACCTGGGCAAAGATGATGGTGCGGCCTTGTGAGGGAATGGAACCTCACCATACCTTTAAGTGGTCTACAACCATCAACACCAGTAGACTGCATGAAGCTTGCTTCCTCTGTCTTCTCCTCCCCAAACAGGATATGGAGCTGCCTTTCTCATGGACTTTGTCCCCAGATTCAAGGCTCCCAAGCTGTCAAGTAACCATGAAGTACTGTTTTCCACAGGTGAATTCATTGCCAAGACTTTCTGGGACTTGGGCTTCTAGTGTTCTGATCCACACCCCATCCTTCCTCTCCCAGCAAAGCCTCTGGAGGAGTTAAGTAATTGGAGCAGTGTGAGAGTCAGAGAGGTTTAAGTTCAAGATTGGGGGAAAGCGAACCGGAATTCTGGCTTTCTGATGG
Source organism: Lynx canadensis (assembly GCF_007474595.2). Taxonomy (NCBI): domain Eukaryota; kingdom Metazoa; phylum Chordata; class Mammalia; order Carnivora; family Felidae; genus Lynx; species Lynx canadensis. Next base: position 114,062,070 of record NC_044310.1, read on the forward strand.
TGTTGGGTTTTTACTGGAATTACTAACTGAGAGTTACTATTCATATTCCAGCTCGGCTAATGTGCCACCCTAGATAAGTCATTTAACTTCTTTAGCCTTCTGTTGTTCATAGTATTTGTCTCTAAACGATCATGTAGTAAGTACTCAGGAAAGTATACTCCCTTAATAATATTAGTTGGCAAATTCTGCATACTCATTTGCAAGGTATTTGTTACACGGTGGATATGGAGAAACACTACCCCACATCTAGAAAGACAAACAGACAAGTTTCCTATTTTCAAAGGGCTTTCATTCTAGGGAGGAAGAGAGATATCACAATTATTATGTAATTACAATTATTTTTTTTTTAAGTTTATTTATTTATTTATTTTGAAGAAGACAGAGACAGCAAGCGTGGGGGAGCCACAGAGACAGAAGGAGATGGAGAATCCTAAGCAGGCTTCGCACAGCCAGCACGGAGCCCAGTGCAGGGCTTGAACTCATAAACCGTGAGATCATGACCTGAGCCAAAACCAAGGGTTGCTTGACTGACTGACACAGGTGCCCCAATTACAATTCTTATCAATTAATTATGGAAGAGGAAAGCAAGAGAGAGAGAGTTCAGTGGAAACATATACTAGAAAGACTTACCCTATACTGGAAGGAGAGAGGTAGTGTCTCTCTCTAAGGAGAGGACATTGAATCTGAGACCTCAAAGATCAGGGAGATGCAGGTGAAGCCGACGTTGGTGATTAGGCAATGGCAGAGTAGGGTGTGTTTTAAGCAGAGAAAGGCACGTGGGCAAAGGTCCATGGCAGGGGAGGAGTTGGACTTGGACGCCAAGGAAGAATGGTGGCAATAGTCTGTGCTGTGACAGAGGAGAGTCCTGAATCTGGAGGGCAAGACTTATCATGGGGGGGAGGGTTTGGGGAGGCAAGACTTATCATGGGAGGGGTTCACCTTAGACCTTGTGAGCGTGGTTCTAGAGCCACTGGGAAGTCACTGAAAAGTTCCCACTACTCCTTTTCTAAAAAATAAATTTTTGGTACATTTATCTCCTAAATCTGGTCACCAAGAGTGTTGAGAGAACCGAAGTGTAGGGCACACTAAAGACATTGGATTAGGGGTGCCTTGGGAGTTCAGGCAGTTAAGTGTCCAGCTTTGGGCTCAAGTCATAGGTCTCATGGTTCGTGAGTTCAAGCCCCGCATCAGGCTCTGTGCTGACAGCTCGGAGCCTGGAGCCTGCTTCGGATTCTGTGTCTCCCTTTCCTCTCTGCCCTTCCCATCCTTGTTCTCTCTCTCTCTCTCTCTCCTCTCAATCTCTCAAAAATAAATGAATAATCATTAAAAATTTTTTTAAATTAAGACATTGTGTTAGTTAACCCTAAGGAGTGCTCAAAGTACATGAAAGATTTGCATTCCTGCCATGTGTAAGAAGGAGTTCGAACATGCTGGGAGGCCTATTGTGGTCCCTCACTTCTCCTTGACCCATATCCATTCTCCTTCTTTCCAGAATGTACCCTGAGTTTTTGTTCAGGGAATTCGCTCTTTCCTAATTAGCAACCACGTGATTTAGGTGGGATTCACTGGAGACAGTTCTAGGAGGAGAATGTATGAAGCTCCAATAGTGTGGCACATCCCACATTGCTCTGGTAGCATGGTTAGATTAAGGAAATGAAGCTAATTAAACCAATAGAAATTGACTGGAGATTTGAGGAATAGAAAATATTGCCTTTTCCGTGAGATTTAACAGCATTCACTTTCCTTTTTAGACCTATTTAATTTGAGATTTCTTGCTTCCTTTGTTCCTTCCTCTCTCTCTCCCTCCCTCTGCCTACACCCCCCCCCCCTTCTCTTTCCTCCTCTTCTCTCTTCTCTTTCTCTCCCTCTGTTTTCTCCTTCTCTCTTTATTTTGGCCAATAGTGATGAAAAGTCCCTAATTGATATGGGTCCTCACAGTAAGCTAGGATCAGTGATTGGAAGCTATAGAGAGACAATATGGTCTATATCGATGGAGAGAGAGAGAGAGAGAAATAGAGAGATAGCTTTAAGTTCCTATACACCAAATTTGCTTGTAGCTTTGGCAAGTACTGATTTAAATTTTCATATGTTAATTATGCTTGTTTGTTCTGCTCAGAACAGTCTTTTTTCCCCAATCATATCTGATTGGTTCCTATTCTTTTCTTGAGACAGCTTCTGGAAGCCTTCCCAAGCCCTCACATTTCTGGGCTGGGCTGAGAGCCCCTTCACACACAAATCGGACTTACTCACCTTTGTATCTCCTTCACCCAGCTGAATGCCTGACACACTGTCTCACTCTGTCAAGGTGCAGAAATGCAATCTCCTTGTCTCAAGACAGAATGATCTTTGCAGTGATGCTGAAGGTGTTCAAACATACGTTACAACGAGTGCTGTAACTTTTTATTACAGCCCAAGATGAGATAAATAGAGAAAGAAAAAGTGTTTACACATTTTACAGAAATTGAAATTAACAAGCTTCCAGGTTGTCTTATATTGTACACAAGGATCCATCTGCGAGGATTGAAATTTTTCTTAACATGGGGGTTCTTAACCACATCTAGTTTGCCAGTTGGTTTGGGATGATGTGATTGAGTAACTTCAAACATCATTTGAGGAGTCCTATGACATGACTTGTTGAGTCTCTCTTGTTTTATTGTGAAAGGACAAAAGAAAAATAGAAAAGCCTATTGTTCACATTTAAAATATTATGATATATACATGTTTCCATCATGTCCTCACGCCTGTCCTTTCTTTTGTCCCCTTCTTTCCAAATGGAGTTCATGTTGCCTGAGTCTGCTGTCCCAGGGAGACCACCCATTGGGATTTAAGTTGCATACCATTGCAGGGTCCATGTTTACCCCAGGGGGTGGCTCTTTATACTTCAGTGATGGGGCAGTGGGAGATGTGTGGGTGAAGCTGGAGTCCCTGTCCTCGCTATCTCCCAAAGTGAATGCCTGTTCTGTCACTGTGGAGGCCAGGCCCTAGAAGTAGTTCTTAGTTGAGAAGTATGGGCAAAGCAGAGGAGCTATTTCTAAATAGAAATATTTTCCTCCTAAAGTCTTGGCTTCTAGTCTACTTCTGCCTTATTCCCTTTAACAAATGTTGAATATTTGTCACATATTTTCCACTTGGCTCTTGGGCATTGGGAATAAACTATTTTATATCTTAGGGGCTGTGAGGTAATTGTGAGTGTGTGTGTGCATGTGTACTTAATCCAAGATTGGTGCAGTCCTAATGGAGAGAGGAAAAAAAAAATCCACCGTAGGTACTTATCCTGGTAAAACTCACTGCATTAAGTACACCATGCACTTCTTTCTCTTTTATTAAAACTCGCAGAGCCCTAATGAGCTACGTTCTCACCTCTGCGCAAGGATCACAGTTCTAATGACAGCACTGAGTTTTATAAAAATGCTTTAAAACAGCAGTTGTGAAACATCTTCAAAGCGAACTGCCTAACCGAGCCTGCATTCCCATTTCAAGGAAAAGTCAGTCACCCTCCCTGGCAGGCATGAGAAAATTCTGGGTAAAAGGTGGAAACTCTTCTTTTGCTTCTCTGTGAAATGCTTCCGTGGAGAACTCCTGCAGATTCATGAATACATTGTTCATCCCCTGGAGAAGACCTAACTTTTCATGTTTTTAATAGCGCTTGCACAGGCTTTCAATCTGGGCAAGCTAGTGTTGGAATTCTGTCTCCAACACTGAGTAGTTCTTGGATTTTTGTAATTAATTTCACCTTCTTGAGTAGTCTTTTTCCAATCTGCAGGTCACAACCCATTAGTGTTTGTAAAAGTCATTCAATACTCACAACATATGTAAATAGGAGAGAAACTATCAGCGTCAACCATATGCCTAGGAATGAAACTTTTTATTTCTACACAATACGACATATTCCTTTGTGTCTCTGAGTTTCTGAAGTTATTTTTAAAACAATGCCCTGAGCCTCAGTGGTACTGTCTCCACCATTTTAACTGTTCAAGATCCATCGAAAATCAGAGTTGACTGTATCCCCTTCTTTCTGCTAAGGCAGGAGCTAAGTCCTTTCTTCAGTATTTGGTTCTTTGTTTAGGGAAATGCTCTAAGAGGCCGTGTAGTGACTGGAAGGTGAAAATTCATTAGCATAAGATCTGGTAGAGACACTGAAAGCGAGAAGGGGCTCAGTGTTTCCACATCAGAGATGAATACAGGGCTTGGGAAGGGTCAGAGGTAGTGAAAGACTGGCAGCTGGATTGAGGAGAGACAGGAGGAGAGACCCTGATGAATAGCAGGGCTGTGCATATGGAGGCAACTAGTAAGAATTCTGAAGGGAAAGAATAGCCAGAAGATTTTCTAGAACACTGATGTCTAAGCTTTAGTTTTCGATATTGTTTATTTATGAGCTGTGTACACAGTGCCAAAAAAAAAAAGAAAAAAAGAAAGAAAGAACTAAATATAATCCAGTGACATTAAAACAGATAGTTTTTGGATTGTGCCATAATGTAGTGACTCTTTATTTTCATATGTTTTCTGTCCAAGTATAGAATACTTATACTATTCTGTACATGTCTTATGTAGCGATTTTATGAGTCTTAATGTAGTGATATGTTATGAACTGAACTGGTCCCCTCTAAATATATGTATTGAAGGCCTATCCCCCAGTGTGACTGCATTTGGAGATAGCACCTGTAAGTAGTAAGTGAGGTTGAATGAGGTCATTACGGTGGGCCCTCATCAATGGGAGGGGTTTCCTTATGAGAAGAGGAAGAGATCTCAGCAATGTTCTTGCGCAGAGAAAATGCCATATGAGGATACAATAAGAAGGCAAGCAAGGGAAGGAGGGCTCAGGAGACACCAAACCTGACAAGGCCTTGATCTTAGACTTACAGGCTTCAGAACTATGAGAAAATAAATGCATTTTGTTTAAGCTGCCCAGTCTGTGGTATTTTGTTATGGTGGCCCAAGGAGGCTAATGCATGTTATTTGCAAGTGATTATACAAAAGGGTCAGTAACTATGTTTGCATTTAAAGCATTATCGTTAGGAAGTAAAACAAAGAAAGATGAAAAAAAATGTAAGATAGAGAATTAGAGTAAAAAGGTCCCTGGTGGATTGTAACTATTCACTCCTATCCCAAATCTCCAGAAATATTTGATGGTATGCTGAATTTTTGCTGGTATGTCTACAGCAGGACACTCCTTAAAACTGTTAAAAGACAGAATGGAAACTTGAAGCTACCAGGCAATTAATACCTGGTTTACATTCAGATGATACATAATGAGACTTATGTATAAATATATGTAAATGTAAATGACCAAGAAAAAAATGAGACTGACATTCTCATGTGAATGAAGATTAGACAAATGTATCGATTATTTTAATATCCTTGAATATCTGTAGACCAACTGTTGACAAAGTAATTATAGTGCCCTTAGTGAGATGTAGCTAAAAGGTCACAGACTAATTAGAATATCCGAGTTTGATGTCAGAGTAATTCCACTTCAACTGTAGGGATTTGACCTGTTACATGTCCAAATTTGTATTTAAAACAATAAAAAAGGCATCCTGTATTAGTAGTTTACCACATAGTTTCAAAGTAAACTAGCACAAAATGATCCTCAATAAAGATCAAATTGTAAAAGAGAGAAAGAAAAGAAGGAGGAAAGAGAGGAAGAAAGAAAAGAAAGAAAGAAAGAAAAAAGAAAGAAGAAAGAAAGAAAGAAAGAAAGAAAGAAGGAAAGAACGAAGGAAGAAAGAAGAGAAGAAAGAAGAGAAAGAACCTACTGAAATTTTCAGTTTGCTTCTAGACATTGAGATAATATACACGCTGCTTTGCAATAGGTTTGTGTGTATACATACATGTGCACACAAGTATGCTTGTGTATGCGTGTGTGTTTGATGCCTAGTTTTGGAGTTAGCAGGGTTCTTCACCAGTATGTGTAGTTATTACCATGGTTCATTTGTATAATCCACTGCTCTGAAGTTGAGTATGCCATATGGCTTGATTTGGCCAATGAAATGTGAGGTGATGTGACATCCATCACTTCTGGGTGACATTAAATATTTATCACACTTTCTTCTCATTTTCGTGGCTACCATTTCAAGATGGTGGAGACCTTGAATGAGTCTGTTGTGGACCAGATATATTTTTATATGCCTTGAAACAATCCATTGACATTTGGAGATGAGCTGTTATTAAAACGTAACTTAATCCATCCTGATTGACACAGATGGTGATATGGGTAAGAGGATACACTGTAATGTCTGACCACCTGAGTTATAATTCTGATTTGCCAGCAAGAACTATATGATATTGGGCAAGTTATTTGACCTATGTGTGCTAAGACCTTCTCAACTGAGAAATGAAGATCAAGTTATTATCTACCTCTTGGAGTTGTTGGGTTGATGTGAACACCACCTGTGTTAATATATGTGAAATACTTAAAGCAATGCCTAGTACCTAGGGTGCATCTAATACGTATTCAGATATTTTATAATAATAGTTATCACCATGACAAACATAGTTTTAAATGAAATCAATTTGGCTTCAAGGTAGAAAAACAATTTTTTTATTAAGGTTTTGCAAAACACTTTTTTTAATTTCCCCAAAGGAATTTACTTGGCACGTTAATATATTTTTAAATATGTACAGTACGTAAGGTATGTTTATATGTTACATTTTATTTTTTGCAGCCATCTTGGGAGGATGATCATTGTGTTTTTATTTTGTTCGTTGACAAAAGTGATGTTCATTCAGCATGAAACACATAACCAGTTTTTTTGTGATACTACGGTCAATGCCATCCTTATCCCACCCCATGTCCAGATGAAATGCTACAGCTATGAGAGTAACATGATTTTTATGGTCATTCTGATAAGAATTGCATTTTAAACTAAGCTTATTACTTAATTCAATTGAATAGTGGTAAACAGAAAAGTATCCCTTGGTGGCAAAAAACCTAAGCATGAGAAGAATGGACATTAGTGGATATGATGGGGTCTCCCGCTCAGGAATCTTCCTTCCGTAGTTCTTGAATGTAATTTGGTATTCCAAGTTGGCTTTTTTTTCCCAGAAGACAATAACCAACTAGTCAACATGTGGCCTTGTAGAAAATCCCATCACTGAGAACTGTTAATTAAATATCTCACTCTGACCAGTTTATCTCAAGGTTGAGTCTTTTTTTCAGGACCTGATTTTTTTTCTCCCAGTGGACCCCTTTTCTTGACTCCATGTCTCTGGTCCTGGGGGAGTCTCCAGCCTTTTGAAAACTTTTCTAACTTTTCTTCATTGTCTTAATTTCAATTTTTTCATTGACTTAATTTAAACTTTTATTTTCTGCTATTAGTGGACCCCGTAACACAACAAAGGAAACATGTCATATCCTGTGACCAAGACCAGAAATGGTGGTTCACTGTTGGTAGTAATGCATTTTCCCTAGCATCTCAATGCTTAAGATATTTAGAGTCTGAATGAAAGTGGCAACTGTTTACATTATTCATTCATTAACAAGGGTTTGAGATGTTTGGGTGCATGTGTGAATACATTTTCCCCAGACTAAATCACTTTGGCTGCTGTGAGTCATACAGGAAGGTATGAAAAATCATCTTCCCTTGTGCCATGGTTATGTAGAATGAGTTTAATAGAATAAGCTGATACCTGGAAGCCAAGAGGACTGGATTTTTGGCTATACTTTGTCACGTCTGTATGTGATGTCATACTTGCTACGTGACAATGAGAATAAAACCACACATGTGTTTGGTCTTTGCTACTGTGACAATAACATGATGGCTTAACACATGCAAACTATGAATTAGAGTTTTGAAAAAAACTTTGCAGCTTTAAAGAAAAAGTCCAAATTGTAAAAAAGGCCTCATATGCAAAGGTACTCATGATGTTACTAATTATATAATACAAATGTCCTAGGAGGGGAGGAGGAGACAGCTGATGGATGAGACAGGGCATAATTCGTTAAATCAGGATAATAATTACTACTGTCATTTATTAGAAGAGTCCTATGAGTCAGCAATTTTACTATATTTTTGAAGTGTACTATTCCGTTTAAATACCCCATGAATCCTTAACTTGTAATCATATACTACCCACATTTTAATGTGAGAAGACTGGACTTCCAAGAGGTAAAAGCAATGAATCTTCATTCGTAGAAAGTTTCAGTACACTTACCACACAATCTAGCAATCACACTCCTTGGTGTTTACCTAATGGAGTTGAAAACTTATGTCTGCACAAAAACCTACAAACGGGTGTTTATAGCAACCTTATTAATAATTGCCCAAACTCGGAAGCAACCAAGCTATCCTTTCATAGATAGGTAAACTGTGGTTCACTCAAACAATGCAATATCACTCAGCCCTAAGAAGAAGAGAGCTATCAAGCCATGCAAAGACATGGAGAAACATTAAATGCATACTTGAAGTGAAAGAAGCTAATATGAGAAGGCCACATACTGTATGGTTCCAACTGTATGATATTCTGTAAAATATAAAAGTACAGAAACAAAGGACCAGTGTCTGCCAGGGGTTGGGACCACACAGGAGAATGAATATACAGAGCATAGAGGATATCTAGACCAGTTCAAATACTTTACGTGACACCGTAATGACGGATGTATAACATTATACATTTGTCCAAACCCATACAATATACGACACCAAAAGTGAACCCTAAAGTAAACTATGGAGCTTGGAGCTTATAATGTCTCAAGATAGGTTCAGCAGTTGTAACGAACGTGCTACTCCGGTAAGTGATGTTGATAACAGGGGAGGCGTTTGTGGGGGCAAAGCGTATATGGGAAATCCCTGTACCTTCCTCTCAATTCTGTTCTAAAGCTACAAGTTCTCTAAAACCGTTAAGTCGTAAATTTTAAAAAAAGAGCAAAATGAAACTATAACACACACACACACACACACAGGCTGAAAAAAGTTATATGCCAAAGTGTTAGCAGTTACATTCTTCAAGTTGTGGGACTCTAGAATTTTATCTATATATTTTCTCTGCACTTGTGTGTTTTTTGAGCAATTTGCTTCATGTGAAATGAATACGTCTCATAATCAAAATTATTTTTGAAACCAAAATAAGGGTGATCAGGCAAAAGGCTCACTCATGCCTTCAGCTCTCACAGCCTGTATTAGTCATGTCATATTATGTACTCCATTGACTACCCTTTTTGACATCGTCCAAGGAATGATAGTAAACACAGCTGACATTTTGTGAATGCTTTGCATGTGCCAGGGATTGTGCTAAATGCTTTATATTTGTTCTCTGTTTAATTCACAGGATCACTTTCTACTAAGGGTTCTGTTCTTCCTTTCATCTTACACATGAAGTTCCTGAGACCCAGAAAAGGAAGATAACTCTCAAGTTCATTCAGCTAGTAAATAGTGGATCCAGGACTCCACTCAAAATGTGTCTAATTCTGGAGTAGGCACTGCTAACCATTTACATAGCCTACCTGTCCAGCCACAGAGTCATAAAACCTGGCAGGTCACAGCTTACACGAGGTAATTTCAATCGCCCTTCTTATATGAGCTGAGAAAATGGACTGTGAACTTTTGGATTCATAGTCACAAGGAACATTAGGAATTTTAGAGTTGACTTTTAATGGATTACTTTATCAATTTCTCATTTATACTAATTTATTTGGTGGAGAAAAAGCAACCCCTGTCCCAGTTTACCCCCCAAGCTATTTCCTTTGTTTGGAAGCATTTGAGACAAAACATACACCCTTTAATTATAAAAGCAATTTTGGTAAAAAAAATGTCAGCATTTTTATTCATTGATGGATTGATTTTTAGAATGCCCATAGCTAGGCAATCTAAGACTCTGTGATAGGAAAAGAAATTAACATTCAGAAATAACACAAAGTAAAATGTCTCGTGTATGGATCCCTGCAGTCGCAGGTAACTGTAATGTTTCAGAAAAAAGTAAACACAACCAAAGTTTAGCCCGGGAATTGTTTTGTAATTGTATCCAGGCATACCACAGTCAGATTTACTTATTCATGTAATGATGCAGCTGGGAGGTGACCTGTGAGCATCTTGTCAACACTTACTCACTTGCCCCCAAACACCTGACCTACTCTTCTTTCCAAGCCTTTGATAATATGTCAGCTCTGCTCATCATACATGCATCCAAAGCCTGCCGTGAGCCGGTAATTCTCCTGAGGACTGAAGAGGTAATCATTAAGACAAAGTCCCCATCCTTCGGGCCCACTGGCTCCCACTCATAGACTGCTTTGATTAAATCATCTCCGAGTACATTTTATGCACTGGTTAGGTTTCCAGAATGGAGCCACTGCCCAGATATTATGAAATTGCAGGAAAATTTCAGCCCGAAGCAAAGCAGTTGATGTCTTATAAGTCAGAGTTAATGGAAATGTCCAGCGGAGTGGAGACACAAATAGGGAAGAGAAGCAGAGTGGACATTTTTGTTTATCTAACTCCCAGGGGGAAGTAAGACTCAACGCACAAGACCTCACAAATACTTCAGTCTATTAAAACTTGACAGGGAGGTAACCACAGAGATAGGAGTGGTGGTTTTCTGAATAGAAGGGAAAGATGAGGGACAGCAGCCAGCCTGCCCTCTGGCAGTTTGTAGGGCCTTCTGGTCAGGCTTCTGCAAAGAGCTCCTGGTCAGGCGGGACTCTGAAGGCCACATCAATGGACCATGGGACCCTCATTTCACACAATACAAGCCAGTGAGCCCATGCAATCAACAGGGTCAAGTGTGGCAGGATAAAAAGGTAGGTTCTTCGGGGCGCCTGGGTGGCGCAGTCGGTTAAGCGTCCGACTTCAGCCAGGTCACGATCTCACGGTCCGTGAGTTCGAGCCCCGTGTCGGGCTCTGGGCTGATGGCTCAGAGCCTGGAGCCTGTTTCCGATTCTGTGTCTCCCTCTCTCTCTGCCCCTCCCCCGTTCATGCTCTGTCTCTCTCTGTCCCAAAAATAAATAAACGTTGAAAAAAAAATTTTTTTTAAAAAAAGGTAGGTTCTTCAATCTCCAACCTCTACCCTTACTTAGCAATCATCAAGATCAAATACCCCTTACGTGGATCCAAATGACACCTCCTAGGCACCCTCAACACGTTCCCCTTCTGAGTCTTCTGAACTGCAAAGGTCATCTGAATTCCAAAGCTCCAACTAACCACATAAGCTAACCAAATGTGCAATGGTGTAAGGTAACTGTGTTTGCTTAGGCCTCTGCTCAATTCCCATCACAGCTAATATTTTAAGCACTTTACCAAGATGTGATCCACATGCCATGCATTGCATCCATGTAAAGTGTACAAATCAATGATTTTCGTATATCCACAGAGATGTTCAACTCTCACCACGGTCAGATTTCAGAACATTTTCCACACCTCAAAAGAAACCCCGTGCACTTTAGCTATGATTTCCTTATCTCACGCCCTTGTAGTCCCACAAACCACTCAAATGCTTTCTTTATCTACAGACTTCATATTTCATATGAATTTCATGCAACTGGAATCATACAGTATGTGGTCTTTTGTGGCTTGCTTCTTTCATTTAGCATAGTGTTTTGAGGCTCATGTATCAGTATTTCATTCTTTTTATAATTTTTTTAACGTTTTTTATTTATCTTTGAGAGAGACGGGGGAGGGGGTACAGAGAGAGAGGGAGACACAGAATCCTAAGCAGGCTCCAGGCTCTGAGCTGTAGCACAGAGCCCAATGTGGGGCTCGAACCCACAAACTGTGAGATCATGACCCAAGACAAAGTTCAATGCTTCACCAACTGAGCCACCCACATGCCCCAGTACTTCATTCTTTTCATGACCAATAATAGTCCTTCATGTGGACAGGCTACATTTCTTAAATCCATTCATTCGTCAGCAGACATTTGAATTGTTTCCAACTTTTGGATATTATTCATTATGCTGCTGTATAATCTTTCATGTAAAAGGTTTTGTGTAGACATATGACCCTCCCTTTGGTGTAGAGTTCTCCAGGAGTGAACATGCTGGGTCACATGGTAACTGCATTTAGTTGTTTGAAGAACTTCCAACTACTTGCAAAAGTTGCTGCAACATTTTGTGTTTCCACAGCAGTGAATGGGGGTTTTTATTTCCCCACATCCTTGTCAATACTTGTCATCGCGTCACTGTTTGATCCTGGTGGGTGTGAAGTTGTTTCTTACTACTTGTGACAAATAAAGCCAAGCTTTCCGTGTACTTCCTAACCATTTGTGTATCTTCGGAGGAATACTTATTTAGATCTGCATATTTTGTGTGTTTGGCTTGAAATATTTATTAATTTTTTAATGTTTATTTGATTATATGGACACACAATGTTACATTAGTTTCAGGTGTATAATATAGTGTTTCAACAACTATATATATTATGTTGTGCTCATCACACGTGTACTATCATCCGACACTACACACACACACACACACACAAGGCTATTGCAATACCATTAACTACATTCTTTATGCTGTACTTATTATTTATACTGACTTGTTTATTCCATAACTAGAAACTGGTATCCTTGTCCTGCAACCTTATGGAACTCACCTATTAATTCTAATAATGTCTTAGTGGATGCTTTTGGATTTTCTTCACACAAGATTCTGTCATCTGCAGATAGAGATAGTTTTACTTCTTTTTCAATCTAGATGCCTCTCAAGTACTTTTTATTGCCTAATTTGCTTGTCTAAAACCTACAGTGGTTGTGTTGAATAGAAATGATAAGTGCAGACATCCTTGTCTTATTTCTAAACTTATTCGGAAAAGCCAGTCTTTCACCATTAAGTATGATTTTCGTTGTGTTTTTTTTTTTTTTTTTCTACACACCCTTAACCAGGTTAGGGATGTTTTCTTCCTCCAGGATTTTGAGAGTTTTAATCATAAAAAGATACTGGATTTTGTTGAATGACTTTTCTAAACCTATTGAAATGATCACGTGTCTTTGTTTTGTATTCTATTGATATGGTATATTATATTAATAGATTTTTTAGACATTAAGTCAATATTTCATTCCTACTTAGTCATGATTTATAATTCTTTTTTATAGGCTACTAACTTCGGTTTGCTGATATCTTGTGGAGAACTTTGGTAAAATCAATGTCTTTTTTCAAACACTGCAGACTCTTGATTCTTTATAATTACTAGGTATAAAGATTAAAACTGGAGAAGAGAACTCTTTTGAGATTTTGATGAGGTAGTTGCCGCCATGGGGCTGGCTGTGCAAAGCAGATGAAGCTGGGCTTATTTAAATTTAAGACCTGGAGCGGGAGCTGTACTGAAACTCAGATATCCAAGAATGGGGTCGGCTGGGGTCGGTGTCTCCGAAGTTTCCCTTGGGGATGAGACTTCTGAGGAGGGCATCTAAGGGGACACCATGACACTAGTCTTGCAAATGCTGGAAATACTAAAAAGTGAATTAAGTGAGTCTTCCTAGTGTAAACCACAGCCACCAAAGTGAAGAAGCAAGGCTGGTATGATCCTCAAAGGAACAGGAAGTGGAGAGGTGGGGCAAGGCCCTCCTCCCACTCTACCTTGCCGGGTCCTCTGCACTCCCCACGGGGTAGAGCCACACGGAAAGCACCCGACAAAGTGGGAATGTGCTTTTGAGTCTCAGCCCCAGCATCACACGGCAGAGTATAAACTGCAGGTTTGAAGCTGCGAGACAAAACCTGTAGAACTGGCACACTTTTCATGGAGCGGATTCTAGGGTCAGCTGTGAGGGAGGTGCCCAGGAGAAGACAAGGACCCACTTCAAGGAAGTCACGATCTTTGCAGAAGCGCTGCGGGGAAGGAGAAACACATATTCCGAAGCCATAATCACGACAAGATGAAGTTAAAACTCACACGGCGTGAGAAGTAAGCACTGGAAAGTGAGGTGGGTCTGCCAGGAGAAGACAGGTTCTTGGCAGAGGGGTTGATCGCAAAACTGCAAACACTCGAAACATGGTCCAGCTATAAAATCAGATAGTGCAAAAGTGGGCTCTCAGGAGTCCATAGCAGGAGGGAGTGTGCAACTTGTGACTGTTTCCTTTTTTCTTTTTTCATAGTTGATGAGAATTATATGAGAATACCATACGATTTATAAGCAATCATAAGTGAGAGGTAATAATTATCATTCCACGTTATTACTTAAACAGAATTATGTCTACCACTGTTTTTATTTATTTATTTTTAATTATTTTAACTTATTTTAACATTTCCTTATTATTTTGAGACAAAGAGAAATTGAAAGTGAGCAGAGGAGGAGTAGAGAGGGAGGGAGAGAGAGAGAATCCCAAGCAGGCTCTGCCCTTGCCTATGCAGAGTCCAATGCGGGGCTCAAACTCACGGACCCTGAGATGGTGACCTGAGCAGAAATCAAGAGTCAGAGGCTTAACGAACTGAGCCACCCAGGTGCCCGGCAACTGTTTTTAATTTAAAGTACAAGAAAATAGTGCCAGCGTTACCAGGTTATTGTCCCTGCAATCATAATGTCAACGGGTGATATGCAGTGCAGCTATGAAGCATCGTTGTGGGTATGCTTCTTGTCCTGGATGTACTTTTGTAGCACCACAGAGAGCGTGGCTGAAGACGATGAGAAAGCAGGGAGCAATCTTCACACAGTGCAGTAAGGATATATGATTTCAGCAACATTATTATTATTTTGGTCACTATGAGTATAAGCATGATCTTTTTTACACTGAACTTTGTGCCTTTTAAAGCAATTCCACTTCCATTGCTTCATTTACTCTGACTTAACCATATCAGTGGGATACAGGGAGACCGTGTATCCGTTTACAAAATGTTTTTCGACACTTTCTTTGTCCCAAGGCCAAGGAGGTAGATTTCAATTATGTAATTCCCGTCCTTGTCTTTTACGCCACGTTAGGAAGACCCAAGTTCCTGTCGTGAGAGAGATTTCTGAATAGTGACCTCCAGGGAGTTACATCCTAGCATTTCAGGATGGATATGGAAATATCTTTGAAAATATATTTGAAACATTACAGAAAGGAAGATACAGATGAGTGGCGTAGAAAAAATTAGCACTACTGTGTGTTTCAAAACACACCAAACAATACTGTAGTGATTGTGAAAACTTGTATGTGGAGTAAAATCATTAAACATATAGAGACATGGTAACACCAGCTCCAGAAACCTGCTATTCCTGGAGAGGATGGGCAGATGTCAATTGCAAGAATTAGAGGCTTTCAACTGCTGTTTCTTTAAAAGAAGAATGGGAAGCATGATTAATAAAAGCAAACACGTGTCACATCAGCCTGGTATGCACCTGTTGTATTATTTCCTGTAACTGCATGTTTGAAACAATTTGCCAATTCTTCTTTTTTTAACTTTTTTTTTCTATATCAGGGAGGGAATGTCTTTTTGACAGAAGAAAAAAATGAAGATACAGTATCTTCACTTTCTGACTCACAGTTACTGTTAATGTATCCCCCCCCCCACCCTGCTGCTGCCGCTGCCCCAGTTACTGTTGCAACAACTCCTGCTTTCTGAATTCTAGTCTGTTCCTCCAGTACTCATGGACTCAACCCTGGACAGCCTCAGTATTTTTTAAAAAAATTTTATTTATTTTTTTTTGAGAGAGAGAGAGAAGGGGAAGGCCAGAGAGAGGGAGAAAGAAATCCCAAGCAGTCTCCACGCTGTCAGTGCAGAACCCAACATGGAACCTGAACTCATGAACCAGGGGATCATGACGTGAGCCGGATGAACCCAAGAGTCGGATGCTTAACCAGTTGAGCCACCCAGGCGCCCCTTGGCCTGTCACAATTTCTAAACAAATGACAGTCTCCCCTTCCCACTCTCATTTCATGTTCTTCTCACAAAACCCATGGTCTGTCCAGCTTCAGAGCACAGGAAGCGATTATTAATAATACGGCAACATCGTGGCAAAAATAATACCGATATTTTCTCATCCTGTTGCAAGCAGTCCTTGCAACGACGGCAATTTTGATTGCTAAGGAAAAAGCAAGAATCATCTGCTTGACTAGTTGTCTGCCTCAGGAGATTTCTAAATGAGATTGTGGGCTTGATTTCTTAAATGTATATTAAAGAGACTGGTTACCTCAGTCCAATCAAAGAATCCTGCTACTCTGCTTTTCAGTGCTGGAATAGCAAAGAGAGCAATCATAGCTCTCGGCAAGCAAGTCAACACGTCTCCTAGTTGAAGAATGTTATAGGGATGATGTATGGTGTGCCCCATGGTTATGGAGGAATGGAGGTGGGAGCCCATTGTGCAAGATGTAGTGTGCTGTTCAAATGGTACGTGTCTGTATATCCCTCCAGGGTATGTGGTTTCGTGGTGTAGTGCCACCAGGGTGCCTGTCCCTTCTTCTACTTGTTCCTCGTAGGACTTCTGGGAATATTGACAACTCACCTCTGGAAAAATTAACTTGAACAAAGTTTTAATTTAATTGTTAATGTTTATTTTTGAGAGAGAGAGAGACAGACAGAGAACGAGCAGGGAAGGGCAGAGAGAGAGAGAAGAGAGAGACAGAAACTGAAGTGGGCTCCAGGCTCCGAGCTGTCAGCCCAGAGCATGACGCGGGGCTCGAACTCACAAACTGTGAGATCATGACCTGAGCCGAAGTCGGACGCTCAACCGACTGAGCCACCAGGTGCCCCGCAAACCTTTAATTAATAAAAAAAAATAGCATCTAATAAGTGTCAAGGCAGTTATGCCACATGGAACCAAAATTATTTGAGGCTGACAACTGTCCTGTGTTCAAAGCCAGCATAAAACACTGACTAAAGAAGGAAGGCTTTGGATGTGGGTACAATCATTGATCACTTTGGAAAACACTATCATACGATAGTCTATGGCAGAAAGTCCATGTGTCCCACCTGCAATCTCTTCTGGACCCACCTACTTCTAGACAAGACTTAATGTGACTCACAAACTCATCCCAGGTATAAATTTGCTTATATAAAGCAGAGATTTACTCTTTCATTCAAAATATAAATAGAACCTATCACCCTATCAATCAATCATTTTGTCTATGTATCTATCTATCTATCTATCTATCTATCATCCATCAATATCTATCATTTCTTTATTATTTATCTCTCTATCTATTGAATGACTTCCAAACACACGCTATTCTGAGTATTGGTGATAGGGTATAGCATAAACATGCTCACTGCATCTGTTCTCTCAGGGATGCTTCATTCAAACCAGGCTCTGACTGGAGAGGATTTATCTTGGAATCACATGCTTCCAGGGATATTCATTCCAGCCAGGAAGTAGGACACTCTAGGAATCATGTCAAGACCAAGACAACGGTGGGCCTCAGGTGCTCAGAGCCTCTAAGAGCATCACACAGTTCCACTCGCAGCCAACTTTTTTAAATTAATTTTTTTATGTTTATTTTTTTTATGTTTGAGAGAGAGAGAGAGAAAGAGCATGAGTTGGGGGGGGGGTTGGGGAACAGAGAGAGAGGGAGACAGAGAATCCGAAGCAGGCTTCAGGCTCTGAGCTGTCAGCACAGAGCCCGAT